>NC_040244.1:2927197-3007092 GCF_001444195.1 Xiphophorus couchianus | reverse complement strand
TCATTGTATAAATGTCATTTTTTGGACATTTTCGACGTCATAGTAAAGCATCTCATTTTTTGGACATTTTCGACGTCATACAATAGTATGTCATTTTTCGGGACATTTTCGACGTCATAGTATATACTATGTTATTTTTTGGACATTTTTGACGTCATAGTATACTATGTCATTTTTTTGGACATTTTCGACGTCATACAATAGTATGTCATTTTTTGGACATTTTCGAAGTCAGTATAGTATGTCATTTTTTTGGACATTTTCGACATCATACAATAGTATGTCATTTTTTGGGACATTTTTGACGTCATAGTATACTATGTCATTTTTTGGACATTTTCGACGTCATACAATAGTATGTCATTTTTTTGGACATTTTCGACGTCATAGTGTACTATGTTATTTTTTGGACATTTTCGACGTCATAGTATATTATGTCATTTTTGTGGACATTTTCGACGTCATAGTATAGTATGTCATTTTTTTGGACATTTTCGACGTCATACAATAGTATGTCATTTTGTGGACATTTTCGACGTCATTGTATGCTATGTCATTTTTTGGGACATTTTCGACGTCACAGTATATATGTCATTTTTTTGGACATTTTCGACGTCATACAATAGTATGTCATTTTTTGGACATTTTCGACGTCATTGTATACTATGTCATTGTTTTGGACATTTTAGACGTCATAGTATACAATGTTATTTTTTGGACATTTTTGACGTCATAGTATACTATATCATTTTTTTGGACATTTTCGACGTCATACAGTAGTATGTCATTTTTTTGGACATTTTAGACATCATAGTATAGTATGTCTTTATCTTGGACATTTTCTACGTCATAGTATAGTATGTCATTTTATGGACATTTTCTACGTCATAGTATAGTATGTCATTTTTTTGGACATTTTCGACTCATACAATAGTATGTCATTTTTTGGACATTTTCGAAGTCAGTATAGTATGTCATTTTTTTGGACATTTTCGACATCATACAATAGTATGTCTATTTCTTGGAAATTTTTGACGTCATAGTATACTATCTTATTTTTTGGACATTTTTGACGTCATACAATAGTATGTCATTTTTTGGACATTTTCGAAGTCATAGTATAGTATGTCATTTTTTTGGACATTTTCGACGTCATAGTATACTATCTTATTTTTTGGACATTTTTGACGTCATACAATAGTATGTCATTTTTGGGACATTTTCGAAGTCATAGTATAGTATGTCATTTTTTTGGACATTTTCGACGTCATACAATAGTATGTCATTTTTTTGGACATTTTTGACGTCATAGTATACTATGTCATTTTTTTGGACATTTTCGACGTCATAGTATCTATGTCATTTTTTTGGACATTTTCGACGTCATAGTATAGTATGTCATTTTTTTGGACATTTTCGACTTCATAGTATAGTATGTAATTTTTTTGGACATTTTCGACATCATACAATAGTATGTCATTTTTTGGACATTTTCGACGTCATTGTATAAAATGTCATTTTTTGGACATTTTCGACGTCATAGTAAAGCATCTCATTTTTTGGACATTTTCGACGTCATACAATAGTATGTCATTTTTCGGGACATTTTCGACGTCATAGTATATACTATGTTATTTTTTGGACATTTTTGACGTCATAGTATACTATGTCATTTTTTTGGACATTTTCGACGTCATACAATAGTATGTCATTTTTTGGACATTTTCGAAGTCAGTATAGTATGTCATTTTTTTGGACATTTTCGACATCATACAATAGTATGTCATTTTTTGGGACATTTTTGACGTCATAGTATACTATGTCATTTTTTGGACATTTTCGACGTCATACAATAGTATGTCATTTTTTTGGACATTTTCGACGTCATACAATAGTATGTCATTTTTTGGACATTTTCGACGTCATTGTATACTATGTCATTGTTTTGGACATTTTAGACGTCATAGTATACAATGTTATTTTTTGGACATTTTTGACGTCATAGTATACTATATCATTTTTTTGGACATTTTCGACGTCATACAGTAGTATGTCATTTTTTTGGACATTTTAGACATCATAGTATAGTATGTCTTTATCTTGGACATTTTCTACGTCATAGTATAGTATGTCATTTTATGGACATTTTCTACGTCATAGTATAGTATGTCATTTTTTTGGACATTTTCGACTCATACAATAGTATGTCATTTTTTGGACATTTTCGAAGTCAGTATAGTATGTCATTTTTTTGGACATTTTCGACATCATACAATAGTATGTCATTTTTTGGGACATTTTTGACGTCATAGTATAATATGTCATTTTTTGGACATTTTCGACGTCATACAATAGTATGTCATTTTTTTGGACATTTTCGACGTCATAGTGTACTATGTTATTTTTTGGACATTTTCGACGTCATAGTATATTATGTCATTTTTGTGGACATTTTCGACGTCATAGTATAGTATGTCATTTTTTTGGACATTTTCGACGTCATACAATAGTATGTCATTTTTTGGACATTTTCGACGTCATTGTATGCTATGTCATTTTTTGGGACATTTTCGACGTCACAGTATATATGTCATTTTTTTGGACAATTTTGACGTCTTAGTATAGTATGTCATTTTTTGGACATTTTCGAAGTCATACAATAGTATGTCATTTTTTTGGACATTTTCGACGTCATACAATAATATGTCATTTTTTGGACATTTTCGACGTCATTGTATACTATGTCATTGTTTTGGACATTTTAGACGTCATAGTATACAATGTTATTTTTTGGACATTTTTGACGTCATAGTATACTATATCATTTTTTTGGACATTTTCGACGTCATACAGTAGTATGTCATTTTTTTGGACATTTTAGACATCATAGTATAGTATGTCTTTATCTTGGACATTTTCTACGTCATAGTATAGTATGTCATTTTATGGACATTTTCTACGTCATAGTATAGTATGTCATTTTTTTGGACATTTTCGACTCATACAATAGTATGTCATTTTTTGGACATTTTCGAAGTCATAGTATAGTATGTCATTTTTTTGGACATTTTCGACTCATACAATAGTATGTCATTTTTTGGACATTTTCGAAGTCAGTATAGTATGTCATTTTTTTGGACATTTTCGACATCATACAATAGTATGTCATTTTTTGGGACATTTTTGACGTCATAGTATACTATGTCATTTTTTGGACATTTTCGACGTCATACAATAGTATGTCATTTTTTTGGACATTTTCGACGTCATAGTGTACTATGTTATTTTTTGGACATTTTCGACGTCATAGTATATTATGTCATTTTTGTGGACATTTTCGACGTCATAGTATAGTATGTCATTTTTTTGGACATTTTCGACGTCATACAATAGTATGTCATTTTTTGGACATTTTCGACGTCATTGTATGCTATGTCATTTTTTGGGACATTTTCGACGTCACAGTATATATGTCATTTTTTTGGAAAATTTTGACGTCTTAGTATAGTATGTCATTTTTTGGACATTTTCGAAGTCATACAATAGTATGTCATTTTTTTGGACATTTTCGACGTCATACAATAATATGTCATTTTTTGGACATTTTCGACGTCATTGTATACTATGTCATTGTTTTGGACATTTTAGACGTCATAGTATACAATGTTATTTTTTGGACATTTTTGACGTCATAGTATACTATATCATTTTTTTGGACATTTTCGACGTCATACAGTAGTATGTCATTTTTTTGGACATTTTAGACATCATAGTATAGTATGTCTTTATCTTGGACATTTTCTACGTCATAGTATAGTATGTCATTTTTTTGGACATTTTCGACTCATACAATAGTATGTCATTTTTTGGACATTTTCGAAGTCATAGTATAGTATGTCATTTTTTTGGACATTTTCGACGTCATACAATAGTATGTCATTTTTTTGGACATTTTCGACGTCATAGTATACTGTTTTTTTTTTTGGACATTTTTGACGTCATAGTCTAGTATGTCTATTTCTTGGACATTTTCGATGTCATACTATAGTATGTCATTCTTTGGACATTTTCGACGTCATAGTATAGAATGTCATTTTTTGGACATTTTCGACGTCATAGTATAGTATGTCATTTTTTTGGACATTTTCGACGTCATACAATAGTATGTCATTTTTTTGGACATTTTCGACGTCATAGTATACTGTTTTTTTTTGGGACATTTTTGACGTCATAGTCTAGTATGTCTATTTCTTGGACATTTTCGATGTCATACTATAGTATGTCATTTTTTGGACATTTTCGACGTCATAGTATAGAATGTCATTTTTTGGACATTTTCTGGACATTTTCGACGTCATACAATAGTATGTCATTTTTTGGACATTTTCGATGTCATACTATAGTATGTCATTTTTTGGACATTTTCGACGTCACAGTATAGTATGTCATATTTTTGGACATTTTCGACGTCATAGTATGCTATGTTATTTTTTGGACATTTTTGACGTCATAGTATACTATGTCATTTTTTTGGACATTTTCGACGTCATACAATAGTATGTCATTTTTTGGGACATTTTCGACGTCAGTATATACTATGTTATTTTTTGGACATTTTCGAAGTCATAGTATAGTATGTCATTTTTTTGGACATTTTTGACGTCATACAATAGTATGTCATTTTTTTGGACATTTTTGACGTCATAGTATACTATGTCATTTTTTTTGGACATTTTTGACGTCATACAATAGTATGTCATTTTTTTGGACATTTTCGACGTCATAGTGTACTGTTTTTTTTTTGGACATTTTTGACGTCATAGTCTAGTATGTCTATTTCTTGGACATTTTCGATGTCATACTATAGTATGTCATTCTTTGGACATTTTCGACGTCATAGTATAGAATGTCATTTTTTGGACATTTTCGACGTCATAGTATAGTATGTCATTTTTTTGGACATTTTCGACGTCATACAATAGTATGTCATTTTTTTGGACATTTTCGACGTCATAGTATACTGTTTTTTTTTTGGACATTTTTGACGTCATAGTCTAGTATGTCTATTTCTTGGACATTTTCGATGTCATACTATAGTATGTCATTTTTTGGACATTTTCGACGTCATAGTATAGAATGTCATTTTTTGGACATTTTCTGGACATTTTCGACGTCATACAATAGTATGTCATTTTTTGGACATTTTCGATGTCATACTATAGTATGTCATTTTTTGGACATTTTCGACGTCACAGTATAGTATGTCATATTTTTGGACATTTTCGACGTCATAGTATGCTATGTTATTTTTTGGACATTTTTGACGTCATAGTATACTATGTCATTTTTTTGGACATTTTCGACGTCATACAATAGTATGTCATTTTTTGGGACATTTTCGACGTCAGTATATACTATGTTATTTTTTGGACATTTTCGAAGTCATAGTATAGTATGTCATTTTTTTGGACATTTTTGACGTCATACAATAGTATGTCATTTTTTTGGACATTTTTGACGTCATAGTATACTATGTCATTTTTTTTGGACATTTTTGACGTCATACAATAGTATGTCATTTTTTGGGACATTTTCGACGTCAGTATATACTATGTTATTTTTTGGACATTTTCGAAGTCATAGTATAGTATGTCATTTTTTTGGACATTTTTGACGTCATACAATAGTATGTCATTTTTTTGGACATTTTTGACGTCATAGTATACTATGTCATTTTTTTTGGACATTTTTGACGTCATACAATAGTATGTCATTTTTTGGGACATTTTCGACGTCATAGTATATACTATGTTATTTTTTGGACATTTTTGACGTCATAGTATACTATGTCATTTTTTTGGACATTTTCGACGTCATACAATAGTATGTCATTTTTTTGACATTTTCGAAGTCATAGTATAGTATGTCATTTTTTTGGACATTTTCGACGTCATACAATAGTATGTCATTTTTTTGGACATTTTTGACGTCATAGTATACTGTCATTTTTTGGACATTTTCGAAGTCATAGTATAGTATGTCATTTTTTTGGACATTTTCGACGTCCTACAATAGTATGTCATTTTTTTGGACATTTTCGACGTCATAGTGTACTATGTTATTTTTTGGACATTTTTGACGTCATAGTATACTATGTCATTTTTTTGGACATTTTCGACGTCATACAATAGTATGTCATTTTTTGGACATTTTCGAAGTCATAGTATAGTATGTCATTTTTTTGGACATTTTCGACGTCATACAATAGTATGTCATTTTTTTGGACATTTTTGACGTCATAGTATACTGTCATTTTTTGGACATTTTCGAAGTCATAGTATAGTATGTCATTTTTTTGGACATTTTCGACGTCCTACAATAGTATGTCATTTTTTTGGACATTTTTGACGTCATAGTATACTATGTCATTTTTTTGGACATTTTCGACGTCATAGTATCTATGTCATTTTTTTGGACATTTTCGACGTCATAGTATAGTATGTCATTTTTTTGGACATTTTCGACTTCATAGTATAGTATGTAATTTTTTTGGACATTTTCGACATCATACAATAGTATGTCATTTTTTTGGACATTTTTGACGTCATAGTATACTGTCATTTTTTGGACATTTTCGAAGTCATAGTATAGTATGTCATTTTTTTGGACATTTTCGACGTCCTACAATAGTATGTCATTTTTTTGGACATTTTCGACGTCATAGTGTACTATGTTATTTTTTGGACATTTTTGACGTCATAGTATACTATGTCATTTTTTTGGACATTTTCGACGTCATACAATAGTATGTCATTTTTTGGACATTTTCGAAGTCATAGTATAGTATGTCTATTTCTTGGACATTTTCGATGTCATACTATAGTATGTCATTTTTTGGACATTTTCGACGTCATACTATAGTATGTCATTTTTTGGACATTTTCGATGTCATACTATAGTATGTCATTTTTTGGACATTTTCGAAGTCATAGTATAGTATGTCATTTTTTTGGACATTTTTGACGTCATAGTATACTATGTCATTTTGTTGGACATTTTCGACGTCATAGTATCTATGTCATTTTTTTGGACATTTTCGACGTCATAGTATAGTATGTCATTTTTTTGGACATTTTCGACGTCATAGTATAGCATGTCATTTTTTGGACATTTTCGACGTCATTGTATAAAATGTCATTTTTTTGGACATTTTCGACGTCATAGTAAAGCATCTCATTTTTTGGACATTTTTGACGTCATAGTATACTATGTTATTTTTTGGACATTTTTGACGTCATAGTATACTATGTCATTTTTTTGGACATTTTCGACGTCATAGTATAGTATGTCATTTTTTTGGACATTTTCGACGTCATACAATAGTATGTCATTTTTTTGGACATTTTCGACGTCATAGTATACTGTTTTTTTTTGGACATTTTTGACGTCATAGTCTAGTATGTCTATTTCTTGGACATTTTCGATGTCATACTATAGTATGTCATTTTTTGGACATTTTCGACGTCATAGTATAGAATGTCATTTTTTGGACATTTTCTGGACATTTTCGACGTCATACAATAGTATGTCATTTTTTGGACATTTTCGATGTCATACTATAGTATGTCATTTTTTGGACATTTTCGACGTCACAGTATAGTATGTCATATTTTTGGACATTTTCGACGTCATAGTATGCTATGTTATTTTTTGGACATTTTTGACGTCATAGTATACTATGTCATTTTTTTGGACATTTTCGACGTCATACAATAGTATGTCATTTTTTGGGACATTTTCGACGTCATAGTATATACTATGTTATTTTTTGGACATTTTCGAAGTCATAGTATAGTATGTCATTTTTTTGGACATTTTTGACGTCATACAATAGTATGTCATTTTTTTGGACATTTTTGACGTCATAGTATATACTATGTTATTTTTTGGACATTTTTGACGTCATAGTATACTATGTCATTTTTTTGGACATTTTCGACGTCATACAATAGTATGTCATTTTTTGGACATTTTCGAAGTCATAGTATAGTATGTCATTTTTTTGGACATTTTCGACGTCATACAATAGTATGTCATTTTTTTGGACATTTTTGACGTCATAGTATACTGTCATTTTTTGGACATTTTCGAAGTCATAGTATAGTATGTCATTTTTTTGGACATTTTCGACGTCCTACAATAGTATGTCATTTTTTTGGACATTTTCGACGTCATAGTGTACTATGTTATTTTTTGGACATTTTCGACGTCATAGTATAGTATGTCTATTTCTTGGACATTTTCGATGTCATACTATAGCATGCCATTTTTTGGACATTTTCGACGTCATACTATAGTATGTCATTTTTTGGACATTTTCGATGTCATACTATAGTATGTCATTTTTTGGACATTTTCGAAGTCATAGTATAGTATGTCATTTTTTTGGACATTTTCGACGTCATACAATAGTATGTCATTTTTTTGGACATTTTTGACGTCATAGTATACTATGTCATTTTTTTGGACATTTTCGACGTCATAGTATCTATGTCATTTTTTTGGACATTTTCGACGTCATAGTATAGTATGTCATTTTTTTGGACATTTTCGACTTCATAGTATAGTATGTAATTTTTTTGGACATTTTCGACATCATACAATAGTATGTCATTTTTTGGACATTTTCGACGTCATTGTATAAAATGTCATTTTTTGGACATTTTCGACGTCATAGTAAAGCATCTCATTTTTTGGACATTTTTGACGTGATAGTATACTATGTTATTTTTTGGACATTTTTGACGTCATAGTATACTATGTCATTTTTTTGGACATTTTCGACGTCATAGTATAGCATGTCATTTTTTGGACATTTTTGACGTCATAGTATATAAACGACAAAAATGACACATGCTATACTATGACGTCAAAAATGACACATGCTATACTATGACGTCAAAAACCGACAAAAATGACACATGCTACACTATGACGTCAAAAATGACACATGCTACACTATGACGTCAAAAATGACACATGCTATCCTATGACGTCAAAAATGACACATGCTATACTATGACGTCAAAAATGACACATGCTATACTATGACGTCAAAAAACGACAAAAATGACACATGCTATACTATGACGTCAAAAAACGACAAAAATGACACATGCTATACTATGACGTCAAAAACCGTCAAAAATGACACATGCTACACTATGACGTCAAAAATGACACATGCTACACCTTGACGTCAAAAAACGACACATGCTATACTATGACGTCAAAAAACGACAAAAATGACACATGCTATACTATGACGTCAAATAGCGACAAAAATGACACATGCTACACTATGACGTCAAAAACCGACAAAAATGACACATGCTACACTATGACGTCAAAAACCGACAAAAATGACACATGCTACACTATGACGTCAAAAATGACACATGCTATACTATGACGTCAAAAATGACACATGCTACACTATGAAGTCAAAAATGACACATGCTATACTATGACGTCAAAAATGACACATGCTACACTATGACGTCAAAAATGACACATGCTAGACTGTGACGTCAAAAAACGACACATGCTACACTATGACGTCAAAAACCGAGAAAAATGACACATGCGACACTATGACGTCAAAAACCGAGAAAAATGACACATGCTACACTATGACGTCAAAAATGACACATGCTACACTATGACGTCAAAAACCGACAAAAATGACAAATGCTACACTATGACGTCAAAAATGACACATGCTACACTATGACGTCAAAAATGACACATGCTACACTATGACGTCAAAAAACGACACATGCTATACTATGACGTCAAAAAACGACAAAAATGACACATGCTATACTATGACGTCAAAAATTACACATGCTATACTATGACGTCAAAAAACGACAAAAATGACACATGCTACACTATGATGTCAAAAATGACACATGCTATCCTATGACGTCAAAAAACGACAAAAATGACACATGCTACACTATGACGTCAAAAATGAAACATGCTATCCTATGACGTCAAAAAACGACAAAAATGACACATGCTATACTATGACATCAAAAACCGACAAAAATGACACATGCTACACTATGACGTCAAAAATGACACATGCTACACTATGACGTCAAAAATGACACATGCTATACTATGTTGTCAAAAACCCACAAAAATGACAAATGCTACACTATGACGTCAAAAATGACACATGCTTTACTATGACGTCAAAAATGACACATGCTACACTATGACGTCAAAAATGACACATGATACACTATGACGTCAAAAAACGACACATGCTATACTATGATGTCAAAAAACGACAAAAATGACACATGCTACACTATGACGTCAAAAACCGACAAAAATGACACATGCTACACTATGACGTCAAAAACCGACAAAAATGACACATGCTACACTATGACGTCAAAAATGACACATGCTATACTATGTTGTCAAAAACCCACAAAAATGACAAATGCTACACTATGATGTCAAAAATGACACATGCTTTACTATGACGTCAAAAATGACACATGCTACACTATGACGTCAAAAATGACACATGCTACACTATGACGTCAAAAAACGACAAAAATGACACATGCTACACTATGACGTCAAAAACCGACAAAAATGACACATGCTACACTATGACGTCAAAAACCGACAAAAATGACACATGCTACACTATGACGTCAAAAATGAAATGCTACACTATGACGTCAAAAATGACACATGCTATACTATGACGTCAAAAAACGACAAAAATGACACATGCTATACTATGACGTCAAAAACCGCCAAAATGACACATGCTACACTATGACGTCAAAAATGACACATGCTACACTATGACGTCAAAAACCGACAAAAATGACGCATGCTATACTATGACGTCAAAAACCCACAAAAATGACACATGCTACACTATGACGTCAAAAAACGACAAAAATGACACATGCTACACTATGACGTCAAAAATTACACATGCTACACTATGACGTCAAAAACCGACAAAAATGACGCATGCTATACTATGACGTCAAAAACCCACAAAAATTACACATGCTATACTATGACGTCAAAAATGACACATGCTATACTATGACGTCAAAAATGACACATGCTACACTATGATGTCAAAAATGACACATGCTACACTTTGACGTCAAAAAACGACACATGCTATACTATGACGTCAAAGAACGACAAAAATGACACACGCTATACTATGACGTCAAAAAACGACAAAAATGACACATGCTATACTATGACGTCAACAAGCGACAAAAATGACACATGCTACACTATGACGTCAAAAAGCGACAAAAATGACACATGCTACACTATGACGTCAAAAACCCACAAAAATGACACATGCTATACTATGACGTCAAAAATGACACATGCTACACTATGACGTCAAAAACCGACAAAAATGACAAATGCTACACTATGACGTCAGAAATGACACATGCTATACTATGTTGTCAAAAACCCACAAAAATGACACATGCTTTACTATGACGTCAAAAATGACACATGCTATACTATGACGTCAAAAAACGACAAAAATGACACATGCTATACTATGACGTCAAAAAACGACAAAAATGACACATGCTACACTATGACGTCAAAAAACGACAGAAATGACACATGCTATACTATGTTGTCAAAAACCCACAAAAATGACACATGCTTTACTATGACGTCAAAAATGACACATGCTTTACTATGACGTCAAAAATGACACATGCTAGACTATGACGTCAAAAAACGACACATGCTATACTATGACGTCAAAAAACGACAAAAATGACACATACTATACTATGACGTCAAAAAACGACAAAAATGACACATGCTACACTATGACGTCAAAAAACGACAAAAATGACACATGCTACACTCTGACGTCAAAAATGACACATGCTTCACTATGATGTCAAAAATGACACATGCTACACTATGACGTCAAAAACCGACAAAAATGACACATGCTACACTATGATGTCAAAAATGACACATGCTATACTATGACGTCAAAAACCGAGAAAAATGACATATGCTACACTATGACGTCAAAAATGACACATGCTACACTATGACGTCAAAAATGACACATGCTAGACTATGACGTCAAAAACCGACAAAAATGACACATGCTACACTATGACGTCAAAAATGACACATGCTATACTATGACGTCAAAAACCCACAAAAATGACACATGCTATACTATGACGTCAAAAATGACGCATGCTATACTATGACGTCAAAAACCCACAAAAACGACACATGCTACACTATGACGTCAAAAATGACACATGCTACACTATGACGTCAAAAATGACACATGCTACACTATGACGTCAAAAATGACACATGCTATACTATGACGTCAAAAATGACACATGCTACACTTTGACGTCAAAAAACGACAAAAATGACACATGCTATACTATGACGTCAAAAAACGACAAAAATGACACATGCTATACTATGACGTCAAAAAGCGACAAAAATGACACATACTACACTATGACGTCAAAAACCTACAAAAATGACAAATGCTACACTATGACGTCAAAAATGACACATGCTTTACTATGACGTCAAAAACCGACAAAAATGACACATGCTATACTATGACGTCAAAAACCTACAAGAATGACACATGCTACACTATGACGTCAAAAATGACACATGCTATACTATGACGTCAAAAACCCACAAAAACGACACATGCTACACTATGACGTCAAAAATGACACATGCTACACTATGACGTCAAAAATGACACATGCTACACTATGACGTCAAAAATGACACATGCTATACTATGACGTCAAAAATGACACATGCTACACTTTGACGTCAAAAAACGACAAAAATGACACATGCTATACTATGACGTCAAAAAACGACAAAAATGACACATGCTATACTATGACGTCAAAAAGCGACAAAAATGACACATACTACACTATGACGTCAAAAACCTACAAAAATGACAAATGCTACACTATGACGTCAAAAATGACACATGCTTTACTATGACGTCAAAAACCGACAAAAATGACACATGCTATACTATGACGTCAAAAACCTACAAGAATGACACATGCTACACTATGACGTCAAAAATGACACATGCTACACTATGACGTCAAAAATGACACATGCTATACTATGACGTCAAAAAACGACAAAAATGACACATGCTATACTATGACGTCAAAAAGCGACAAAAATGACACATGCTACACTATGACGTCAAAAACCGACAAAAATGACACATGCTACAGTATGACGTCAAAAACCGACAAAAATGACACATGCTACAGTATGACGTCAAAAACCGACAAAAATGACACATGCTATACTATGACGTCAAAAACCTACAAGAATGACACATGCTACACTATGACGTCAAAAATGACACATGCTACACTATGACGTCAAAAATGACACATGCTATACTATGACGTCAAAAAACGACAAAAATGACACATGCTATACTATGACGTCAAAAAGCGACAAAAATGACACATGCTACACTATGACGTCAAAAACCGACAAAAATGACACATGCTATACTATGACGTCAAAAACCGACAAAAATGACACATGCTATACTATGACGTCAAAAACCGACAAAAATGACGCATGCTACACTATGACGTCAAAAACCGACAAAAATGACACATGCTATACTATGACGTCAAAAACCCACAAAAATGACACATGCTATACTATGACGTCAAAAAACGACAAAAATGACACATACTACACTATGACGTCAAAAATGACACATGCTACACTATGACGTCAAAAATGACACATGCTACACTATGACGTCAAAAATGACACATGATACACTATGACGTCAAAAAACGACACATGCTATACTATGATGTCAAAAAACGACAAAAATGACACATGCTACACTATGACGTCAAAAATGACACATGCTACACTATGATGTCAAAAATGACACATGCTACACTTTGACGTCAAAAATGACACATGCTACACTATGATGTCAAAAATGACACATGCTACACTTTGACGTCAAAAAACGACACATGCTATACTATGACGTCAAAGAACGACAAAAATGACACACGCTATACTATGACGTCAAAAAACGACAAAAATGACACATGCTATACTATGACGTCAACAAGCGACAAAAATGACACATGCTACACTATGACGTCAAAAAGCGACAAAAATGACACATGCTACACTATGACGTCAAAAACCCACAAAAATGACACATGCTATACTATGACGTCAAAAATGACACATGCTACACTATGACGTCAAAAACCGAGAAAAATGACACATGCGACACTATGACGTCAAAAACCGAGAAAAATGACACATGCTACACTATGACGTCAAAAATGACACATGCTACACTATGACGTCAAAAATGACACATGCTATACTATGACGTCAAAAATGACACATGCTACACTTTGACGTCAAAAAACGACAAAAATGACACATGCTATACTATGACGTCAAAAAACGACAAAAATGACACATGCTATACTATGACGTCAAAAAGCGACAAAAATGACACATACTACACTATGACGTCAAAAACCTACAAAAATGACAAATGCTACACTATGACGTCAAAAATGACACATGCTTTACTATGACGTCAAAAACCGACAAAAATGACACATGCTATACTATGACGTCAAAAACCTACAAGAATGACACATGCTACACTATGACGTCAAAAATGACACATGCTACACTATGACGTCAAAAATGACACATGCTATACTATGACGTCAAAAAACGACAAAAATGACACATGCTATACTATGACGTCAAAAAGCGACAAAAATGACACATGCTACACTATGACGTCAAAAACCGACAAAAATGACACATGCTACAGTATGACGTCAAAAACCGACAAAAATGACACATGCTACAGTATGACGTCAAAAACCGACAAAAATGACACATGCTATACTATGACGTCAAAAACCTACAAGAATGACACATGCTACACTATGACGTCAAAAATGACACATGCTACACTATGACGTCAAAAATGACACATGCTATACTATGACGTCAAAAAACGACAAAAATGACACATGCTATACTATGACGTCAAAAAGCGACAAAAATGACACATGCTACACTATGACGTCAAAAACCGACAAAAATGACACATGCTATACTATGACGTCAAAAACCGACAAAAATGACACATGCTATACTATGACGTCAAAAACCGACAAAAATGACGCATGCTACACTATGACGTCAAAAACCGACAAAAATGACACATGCTATACTATGACGTCAAAAACCCACAAAAATGACACATGCTATACTATGACGTCAAAAAACGACAAAAATGACACATACTACACTATGACGTCAAAAATGACACATGCTACACTATGACGTCAAAAATGACACATGCTACACTATGACGTCAAAAATGACACATGATACACTATGACGTCAAAAAACGACACATGCTATACTATGATGTCAAAAAACGACAAAAATGACACATGCTACACTATGACGTCAAAAATGACACATGCTACACTATGACGTCAAAAATGACACATGCTACACTATGATGTCAAAAATGACACATGCTACACTTTGACGTCAAAAATGACACATGCTACACTATGATGTCAAAAATGACACATGCTACACTTTGACGTCAAAAAACGACACATGCTATACTATGACGTCAAAGAACGACAAAAATGACACACGCTATACTATGACGTCAAAAAACGACAAAAATGACACATGCTATACTATGACGTCAACAAGCGACAAAAATGACACATGCTACACTATGACGTCAAAAAGCGACAAAAATGACACATGCTACACTATGACGTCAAAAACCCACAAAAATGACACATGCTATACTATGACGTCAAAAATGACACATGCTACACTATGACGTCAAAAACCGAGAAAAATGACACATGCGACACTATGACGTCAAAAACCGAGAAAAATGACACATGCTACACTATGACGTCAAAAATGACACATGCTACACTATGACGTCAAAAACCGACAAAAATGACAAATGCTACACTATGACGTCAAAAATGACACATGCTACACTATGACGTCAAAAATGACACATGCTACACTATGACGTCAAAAAACGACACATGCTATACTATGACGTCAAAAAACGACAAAAATGACACATGCTATACTATGACGTCAAAAATTACACATGCTATACTATGACGTCAAAAAACGACAAAAATGACACATGCTACACTATGATGTCAAAAATGACACATGCTATCCTATGACGTCAAAAAACGACAAAAATGACACATGCTACACTATGACGTCAAAAATGAAACATGCTATCCTATGACGTCAAAAAACGACAAAATGACACATGCTATACTATGACATCAAAAACCGACAAAAATGACACATGCTACACTATGACGTCAAAAATGACACATGCTACACTATGACGTCAAAAATGACACATGCTATACTATGTTGTCAAAAACCCACAAAAATGACAAATGCTACACTATGACGTCAAAAATGACACATGCTTTACTATGACGTCAAAAATGACACATGCTACACTATGACGTCAAAAATGACACATGATACACTATGACGTCAAAAAATGACACATGCTATACTATGATGTCAAAAAACGACAAAAATGACACATGCTACACTATGACGTCAAAAACCGACAAAAATGACACATGCTACACTATGACGTCAAAAACCGACAAAAATGACACATGCTACACTATGACGTCAAAAATGACACATGCTATACTATGTTGTCAAAAACCCACAAAAATGACAAATGCTACACTATGATGTCAAAAATGACACATGCTTTACTATGACGTCAAAAATGACACATGCTACACTATGACGTCAAAAATGACACATGCTACACTATGACGTCAAAAAACGACAAAAATGACACATGCTACACTATGACGTCAAAAACCGACAAAAATGACACATGCTACACTATGACGTCAAAAACCGACAAAAATGACACATGCTACACTATGACGTCAAAAATGACACATGCTACACTATGACGTCAAAAATGACACATGCTATACTATGACGTCAAAAAACGACAAAAATGACACATGCTACACTATGACGTCAAAAATGACACATGCTATACTATGACGTCAAAAACCGCCAAAATGACACATGCTACACTATGACGTCAAAAATGACACATGCTACACTATGACGTCAAAAACCGACAAAAATGACGCATGCTATACTATGACGTCAAAAACCCACAAAAATGACACATGCTACACTATGACGTCAAAAAACGACAAAAATGACACATGCTACACTATGACGTCAAAAATTACACATGCTACACTATGACGTCAAAAACCGACAAAAATGACGCATGCTATACTATGACGTCAAAAACCCACAAAAATTACACATGCTATACTATGACGTCAAAAATGACACATGCTATACTATGACGTCAAAAATGACACATGCTACACTATGATGTCAAAAATGACACATGCTACACTTTGACGTCAAAAAACGACACATGCTATACTATGACGTCAAAGAACGACAAAAATGACACACGCTATACTATGACGTCAAAAAACGACAAAAATGACACATGCTATACTATGACGTCAACAAGCGACAAAAATGACACATGCTACACTATGACGTCAAAAAGCGACAAAAATGACACATGCTACACTATGACGTCAAAAACCCACAAAAATGACACATGCTATACTATGACGTCAAAAATGACACATGCTACACTATGACGTCAAAAACCGACAAAAATGACAAATGCTACACTATGACGTCAGAAATGACACATGCTATACTATGTTGTCAAAAACCCACAAAAATGACACATGCTTTACTATGACGTCAAAAATGACACATGCTATACTATGACGTCAAAAAACGACAAAAATGACACATGCTATACTATGACGTCAAAAAACGACAAAAATGACACATGCTACACTATGACGTCAAAAAACGACAGAAATGACACATGCTATACTATGTTGTCAAAAACCCACAAAAATGACACATGCTTTACTATGACGTCAAAAATGACACATGCTAGACTATGACGTCAAAAAACGACACATGCTATACTATGACGTCAAAAAACGACAAAAATGACACATGCTACACTATGACGTCAAAAAACGACAAAAATGACACATGCTACACTCTGACGTCAAAAATGACACATGCTTCACTATGATGTCAAAAATGACACATGCTACACTATGACGTCAAAAACCGACAAAAATGACACATGCTACACTATGATGTCAAAAATGACACAAGCTATACTATGACGTCAAAAACCGAGAAAAATGACACATGCTACACTATGACGTCAAAAATGACACATGCTACACTATGACGTCAAAAATGACACATGCTAGACTATGACGTCAAAAACCGACAAAAATGACACATGCTACACTATGACGTCAAAAATGACACATGCTATACTATGACGTCAAAAACCCACAAAAATGACACATGCTATACTATGACGTCAAAAATGACGCATGCTATACTATGACGTCAAAAACCCACAAAAATGACACATGCTACACTATGACGTCAAAAATGACACATGCTACACTATGACGTCAAAAATGACACATGCTACACTATGACGTCAAAAATGACACATGCTATACTATGACGTCAAAAATGACACATGCTACACTTTGACGTCAAAAAACGACAAAAATGACACATGCTATACTATGACGTCAAAAAACGACAAAAATGACACATGCTATACTATGACGTCAAAAAGCGACAAAAATGACACATACTACACTATGACGTCAAAAACCTACAAAAATGACAAATGCTACACTATGACGTCAAAAATGACACATGCTTTACTATGACGTCAAAAACCGACAAAAATGACACATGCTATACTATGACGTCAAAAACCTACAAGAATGACACATGCTACACTATGACGTCAAAAATGACACATGCTATACTATGACGTCAAAAATGACACATGCTACACTATGACGTCAAAAATGACACATGCTATACTATGACGTCAAAAATGACGCATGCTATACTATGACGTCAAAAACCCACAAAAATGACACATGCTACACTATGACGTCAAAAATGACACATGCTACACTATGACGTCAAAAATGACACATGCTACACTATGACGTCAAAAATGACACATGCTATACTATGACGTCAAAAATGACACATGCTACACTTTGACGTCAAAAAACGACAAAAATGACACATGCTATACTATGACGTCAAAAAACGACAAAAATGACACATGCTATACTATGACGTCAAAAAGCGACAAAAATGACACATACTACACTATGACGTCAAAAACCTACAAAAATGACAAATGCTACACTATGACGTCAAAAATGACACATGCTTTACTATGACGTCAAAAACCGACAAAAATGACACATGCTATACTATGACGTCAAAAACCTACAAGAATGACACATGCTACACTATGACGTCAAAAATGACACATGCTACACTATGACGTCAAAAATGACACATGCTATACTATGACGTCAAAAACCTACAAGAATGACACATGCTACACTATGACGTCAAAAATGACACATGCTATACTATGACGTCAAAAAACGACACATGCTATACTATGATGTCAAAAAACGACAAAAATGACACATGCTACACTATGACGTCAAAAATGACACATGCTACACTATGATGTCAAAAATGACACATGCTACACTTTGACGTCAAAAATGACACATGCTACACTATGATGTCAAAAATGACACATGCTACACTTTGACGTCAAAAAACGACACATGCTATACTATGACGTCAAAGAACGACAAAAATGACACACGCTATACTATGACGTCAAAAAACGACAAAAATGACACATGCTATACTATGACGTCAACAAGCGACAAAAATGACACATGCTACACTATGACGTCAAAAAGCGACAAAAATGACACATGCTACACTATGACGTCAAAAACCCACAAAAATGACACATGCTATACTATGACGTCAAAAATGACACATGCTACACTATGACGTCAAAAACCGACAAAAATGACACATGCTATACTATGACGTCAAAAAACGACAAAAATGACACATGCTACACTATGACGTCAAAAAACGACAGAAATGACACATGCTACACTATGACGTCAGAAATGACACATGCTATACTATGTTGTCAAAAACCCACAAAAATGACACATGCTTTACTATGACGTCAAAAATGACACATGCTATACTATGACGTCAAAAAACGACAAAAATGACACATGCTATACTATGACGTCAAAAAACGACAAAAATGACACATGCTACACTATGACGTCAAAAAACGACAGAAATGACACATGCTATACTATGTTGTCAAAAACCCACAAAAATGACACATGCTTTACTATGACGTCAAAAATGACACATGCTTTACTATGACGTCAAAAATGACACATGCTAGACTATGACGTCAAAAAACGACACATGCTATACTATGACGTCAAAAAACGACAAAAATGACACATACTATACTATGACGTCAAAAAACGACAAAAATGACACATGCTACACTATGACGTCAAAAAACGACAAAAATGACACATGCTACACTCTGACGTCAAAAATGACACATGCTACACTATGATGTCAAAAATGACACATGCTACACTATGACGTCAAAAACCGACAAAAATGACACATGCTACACTATGATGTCAAAAATGACACATGCTATACTATGACGTCAAAAACCGAGAAAAATGACACATGCTATACTATGACGTCAAAAATGACACATGCTACACTATGACGTCAAAAACCGACAAAAATGACACATGCTACACTATGACGTCAAAAATGACACATGCTATACTATGACGTCAAAAACCCACAAAAATGACACATGCTATACTATGACGTCAAAAATGACGCATGCTATACTATGACGTCAAAAACCCACAAAAATGACACATGCTACACTATGACGTCAAAAATGACACATGCTACACTATGACGTCAAAAATGACACATGCTACACTTTGACGTCAAAAAACGACAAAAATGACACATGCTATACTATGACGTCAAAAAACGACAAAAATGACACATGCTATACTATGACGTCAAAAAGCGACAAAAATGACACATACTACACTATGACGTCAAAAACCTACAAAAATGACAAATGCTACACTATGACGTCAAAAATGACACATGCTTTACTATGACGTCAAAAACCGACAAAAATGACACATGCTATACTATGACGTCAAAAACCTACAAGAATGACACATGCTACACTATGACGTCAAAAATGACACATGCTACACTATGACGTCAAAAATGACACATGCTATACTATGACGTCAAAAAACGACAAAAATGACACATGCTATACTATGACGTCAAAAAGCGACAAAAATGACACATGCTACACTATGACGTCAAAAACCGACAAAAATGACACATGCTACAGTATGACGTCAAAAACCGACAAAAATGACACATGCTACAGTATGACGTCAAAAACCGACAAAAATGACGCATGCTACAGTATGACGTCAAAAACCTACAAGAATGACACATGCTACACTATGACGTCAAAAATGACACATGCTACACTATGACGTCAAAAATGACACATGCTATACTATGACGTCAAAAAACGACAAAAATGACACATGCTATACTATGACATCAAAAAGCGAAAAAAATGACACATGCTACACTATGACGTCAAAAACCGACAAAAATGACACATGCTACAGTATGACGTCAAAAACCGACAAAAATGACGCATGCTACACTATGACGTCAAAAACCGACAAAAATGACACATGCTATACTATGACGTCAAAAACCCACAAAAATGACACATGCTATACTATGACGTCAAAAAACGACAAAAATGACACATACTACACTATGACGTCAAAAACCTACAAAAATGAAACATGCTACACTATGACGTCAAAAATGACACATGCTTTACTATGACGTCAAAAACCTACAAAAATGACACATGCTACACTATGACGTCAAAAATGACACATGCTTTACTATGACGTCAAAAACCTACAAAAATGACACATGCTATACTATGACGTCAAAAACCTACAAGAATGACACATGCTACACTATGACGTCAAAAATGACACATGCTACACTATGACGTCAAAAATGACACATGCTACACTATGACGTCAAAAATGACACATGCTATACTATGACGTCAAAAAACGACAAAAATGACACATGCTACACTATGACGTCAAAAACCGACAAAAATGACACATGCTACAGTATGACGTCAAAAACCGACAAAAATGACGCATGCTACACTATGACGTCAAAAACCGACAAAAATGACACATGCTATACTATGACGTCAAAAACCCACAAAAATGACACATGCTATACTATGACGTCAAAAATGACACATGCTACACTATGACGTCAAAAATGACACATGCTATACTATGACGTCAAAAATGACACATGCTACACTATGACGTCAAAAATGACACATGCTACACTATGACGTCAAAAATGACACATGCTATACTATGACGTCAAAAATGACACATGCTACACTTTGACGTCAAAAAACGACACATGCTATACTATGACGTCAAAAAACGACAAAAATAACACATGCTATACTATGACGTCAAAAAGCGACAAAAATGACACATGCTATACTATGACGTCAAAAAGCGACAAAAATGACACATGCTACACTATGACGTCAAAAAGCGACAAAAATGACACATGCTACACTATGACGTCAAAAACCTACAAAAATGACACATGCTACACTATGACGTCAAAAACCTACAAAAATGACACATGCTATCTATGACGTCAAAAAGCGACAAAAATGACACATGCTATACTATGACGTCAAAAAGCGACAAAAATGACACATGCTACACTATGACGTCAAAACCTACAAAAATGACACATGCTATACTATGACGTCAAAAAGCGACAAAAATGACACATGCTACACTATGACGTCAAAAACCTACAAAAATGACACATGCTACACTATGACGTCAAAAAGCGACAAAAATGACACATGCTATACTATGACGTCAAAAAGCGACAAAAATGACACATGCTACACTATGACGTCAAAAACCTACAAAAATGACACATGCTACACTATGACGTCAAAAACCGACAAAAATGACACATGCTACACTATGACGTCAAAAATGACACATGCTTTACTATGACGTCAAAAACCTACAAAAATGACACATGCTACACTATGACGTCAAAAACCGACAAAAATGACACATGCTACACTATGACGTCAAAAAAACGACAAAAATGACACATGCTATACTATGACGTCAAAAAGCGACAAAAATGACACATGCTATACTATGACGTCAAAAAGCGACAAAAATGACACATGCTACACTATGACGTCAAAAACCTACAAAAATGACACATGCTACACTATGACGTCAAAAAGCGACAAAAATGACACATGCTACACTATGACGTCAAAAACCGACAAAAATGACACATGCTTTACTATGACGTCAAAAACCTACAAAAATGACACATGCTATACTATGACGTCAAAAACCTACAAGAATGACACATGCTATACTATGACGTCAAAAACCTACAAAAATGACACATGCTACACTATGACGTCAAAAACCTACAAGAATGACACATGCTATACTATGACGTCAAAAATGACACATGCTACACTATGACGTCAAAAACCGACAAAAAATGACACATGCTACACTATGACGTCAAAAATGACACATGCTACACTATGACGTCAAAAAACGACACATGCTATACTATGACGTCAAAAATGACACATGCTATACTATGACGTCAAAAAAACGACAAAAATGACACATGCTATACTATGACGTCAAAAAGCGACAAAAATGACACATGCTACACTATGACGTCAAAAACCGACAAAAATGACACATGCTACACTATGACGTCAAAAATGACACATGCTATACTATGACGTCAAAAAACGACAAAAATGACACATGCTACACTATGACGTCAAAAACCGACAAAAATGACACATGCTACACTATGACGTCAAAAACCGACAAAAATGACACATGCTACACTATGACGTCAAAAACCGACAAAAATGACACATGCTACACTATGACGTCAAAAATGACACATGCTACACTATGACGTCAAAAACCGACAAAAATGACACATGCTATACTATGACGTCAAAAACCCACAAAAATGACACATGCTACACTATGACGTCAAAAATGACACATGCTACACTATGACGTCAAAAATGACACATGCTACACTATGACGTCAAAAATGACACATGCTATACTATGACGTCAAAAATGACACATGCTACACTATGACGTCAAAAATTACACATGCTACACTATGACGTCAAAAATGACACATGCTATACTATGACGTCAAAAAACGACAAAAATGACACATGCTATACTATGACGTCAAAAAGCGACAAAAATGACACATGCTACACTATGACGTCAAAAACCGACAAAAATGACACATGCTACAGTATGACGTCAAAAACCGACAAAAATGACACATGCTACAGTATGACGTCAAAAACCGACAAAAATGACGCATGCTACAGTATGACGTCAAAAACCTACAAGAATGACACATGCTACACTATGACGTCAAAAATGACACATGCTACACTATGACGTCAAAAATGACACATGCTATACTATGACGTCAAAAAACGACAAAAATGACACATGCTATACTATGACGTCAAAAAGCGAAAAAAATGACACATGCTACACTATGACGTCAAAAACCGACAAAAAATGACACATGCTACAGTATGACGTCAAAACCGACAAAAATGACGCATGCTACACTATGACGTCAAAAACCGACAAAAATGACACATGCTATACTATGACGTCAAAAACCCACAAAAATGACACATGCTATACTATGACGTCAAAAAACGACAAAAATGACACATACTACACTATGACGTCAAAAACCTACAAAAATGAAACATGCTACACTATGACGTCAAAAATGACACATGCTTTACTATGACGTCAAAAACCTACAAAAATGACACATGCTACACTATGACGTCAAAAATGACACATGCTTTACTATGACGTCAAAAACCCTACAAAAATGACACATGCTATACTATGACGTCAAAAACCTACAAGAATGACACATGCTACACTATGACGTCAAAAATGACACATGCTACACTATGACGTCAAAAATGACACATGCTACACTATGACGTCAAAAATGACACATGCTATACTATGACGTCAAAAACGACAAAAATGACACATGCTACACTATGACGTCAAAAACCGACAAAAATGACACATGCTACAGTATGACGTCAAAAACCGACAAAAATGACGCATGCTACACTATGACGTCAAAAACCGACAAAATGACACATGCTATACTATGACGTCAAAAACCCACAAAAATGACACATGCTATACTATGACGTCAAAAATGACACATGCTACACTATGACGTCAAAAATGACACATGCTATACTATGACGTCAAAAATGACACATGCTACACTATGACGTCAAAAATGACACATGCTACACTATGACGTCAAAAATGACACATGCTATACTATGACGTCAAAAATGACACATGCTACACTTTGACGTCAAAAAACGACACATGCTATACTATGACGTCAAAAAACGACAAAAATAACACATGCTATACTATGACGTCAAAAAGCGACAAAAATGACACATGCTATACTATGACGTCAAAAAGCGACAAAAATGACACATGCTACACTATGACGTCAAAAAGCGACAAAAATGACACATGCTACACTATGACGTCAAAAACCTACAAAAATGACACATGCTATACTATGACGTCAAAAACCTACAAAAATGACACATGCTATACTATGACGTCAAAAAGCGACAAAAATGACACATGCTATACTATGACGTCAAAAAGCGACAAAAATGACACATGCTACACTATGACGTCAAAAACCTACAAAAATGACACATGCTATACTATGACGTCAAAAAGCGACAAAAATGACACATGCTACACTATGACGTCAAAAACCTACAAAAATGACACATGCTACACTATGACGTCAAAAACCGACAAAAATGACACATGCTACACTATGACGTCAAAAATGACACATGCTTTACTATGACGTCAAAAACCTACAAAAATGACACATGCTACACTATGACGTCAAAAACCGACAAAAATGACACATGCTACACTATGACGTCAAAAAGCGACAAAAATGACACATGCTACACTATGACGTCAAAAACCTACAAGAATGACACATGCTATACTATGACGTCAAAAATGACACATGCTACACTATGACGTCAAAAACCGACAAAAATGACACATGCTATACTATGACGTCAAAAAGCGACAAAAATGACACATGCTATACTATGACGTCAAAAAGCGACAAAAATGACACATGCTACACTATGACGTCAAAAACCTACAAAAATGACACATGCTACACTATGACGTCAAAAGCGACAAAAAATGACACATGCTACACTATGACGTCAAAAACCGACAAAAATGACACATGCTTTACTATGACGTCAAAAACCTACAAAAATGACACATGCTATACTATGACGTCAAAAACCTACAAGAATGACACATGCTATACTATGACGTCAAAAACCTACAAAAATGACACATGCTACACTATGACGTCAAAAACCTACAAGAATGACACATGCTATACTATGACGTCAAAAATGACACATGCTACACTATGACGTCAAAAACCGACAAAAATGACACATGCTACACTATGACGTCAAAAATGACACATGCTACACTATGACGTCAAAAAACGACACATGCTATACTATGACGTCAAAAATGACACATGCTATACTATGACGTCAAAAAACGACAAAAATGACACATGCTATACTATAACGTCAAAAAGCGACAAAAATGACACATGCTACACTATGACGTCAAAAACCGACAAAAATGACACATGCTACACTATGACGTCAAAAATGACACATGCTATACTATGACGTCAAAAAACGACAAAAATGACACATGCTACACTATGACGTCAAAAACCGACAAAAATGACACATGCTACACTATGACGTCAAAAACCGACAAAAATGACACATGCTACACTATGACGTCAAAAACCGACAAAAATGACACATGCTACACTATGACGTCAAAAATGACACATGCTACACTATGACGTCAAAAACCGACAAAAATGACACATGCTATACTATGACGTCAAAAACCCACAAAAATGACACATGCTACACTATGACGTCAAAAATGACACACGCTACACTATGACGTCAAAAATGACACATGCTACACTATGACGTCAAAAATGACACATGCTATACTATGACGTCAAAAATGACACATGCTACACTATGACGTCAAAAATTACACATGCTACACTATGACGTCAAAAATGACACATGCTATACTATGACGTCAAAAATGACACATGCTACACTTTGACGTCAAAAAACGACACATGCTATACTATGACGTCAAAAAACGACAAAAATGACACATGCTATACTATGACGTCAAAAAGCGACAAAAATGACACATGCTACACTATGACGTCAAAAACCTACAAAAATGACACATGCTACACTATGACGTCAAAAATGACACATGCTTTACTATGACGTCAAAAACCTACAAAAATGACACATGCTACACTATGACGTCAAAAAACGACAAAAATGACACATGCTACACTATGACGTCAAAAATGACACATGCTTTACTATGACGTCAAAAAACGACAAAAATGACACATGCTATACTATGACGTCAAAAAACGACAAAAATGACACATGCTACACTATGACGTCTAAAACCGACAAAAATGACACATGCTACACTATGACGTCAAAAATGACACATGCTTTACTATGACGTCAAAAACCTACAAAAATGACACATGCTATACTATGACGTCAAAAACCTACAAGAATGACACATGCTACACTATGACGTCAAAATGACACATGCTACACTATGACGTCAAAAATGACACATGCTACACTATGACGTCAAAAATGACACATGCTATACTATGACGTCAAAAAAACGACAAAAATGACACATGCTATACTATGACGTCAAAAGCAACAAAAATGACACATGCTACACTATGACGTCTAAAACCGACAAAAATGACACATGCTACACTATGACGTCAAAAATGACACATGCTACACTATGACGTCAAAAAACGACAAAATGACACATGCTACACTATGACGTCAAAAACCGACAAAAATGACACATGCTACACTATGACGTCAAAAACCGACAAAAATGACACATGCTACACTATGACGTCAAAAATGACACATGCTACACTATGACGTCAAAAAACGACACATGCTATACTATGACGTCAAGAAACGACAAAAATGACACATGCTATACTATGACGTCAAAAAACGACAAAAATGACACATGCTACACTATGACGTCAAAAATGACACATGCTACACTATGACGTCAAAAAACGACACATGCTATACTATGACGTCAAAAAAACGACAAAAATGACACATGCTATACTATGACGTCAAAAAGCGACAAAAATGACACATGCTACACTATGACGTCAAAAACCGACAAAAATGACACATGCTACACTATGACGTCAAAAACCGACAAAAATGACAAATGCTACACTATGACGTCAAAAACCGACAAAAATGACACATGCTACACTATGACGTCAAAAATGACACATGCTACACTATGACGTCAAAAAACGACACATGCTATACTATGACGTCAAAAAACGACAAAAATGACACATGCTATACTATGACGTCAAAAAACGACAAAAATGACACATGCTACACTATGACGTCAAAAACCGACAAAAATGACACATGCTACACTATGACGTCAAAAACCGACAAAAATGACACATGCTACACTATGACGTCAAAAATGACACATGCTACACTATGACGTCAAAAACCGACAAAAATGACACATGCTACACTATGACGTCAAAAATGACACATGCTACACTATGACGTCAAAAAACGACACATGCTACACTATGACGTCAAAAAACGACAAAAATGACACATGCTATACTATGACGTCAAAAAACGACAAAAATGACACATGCTTTACTATGACGTCAAAAACCGACAAAAATGACACATGCTACACTATGACGTCAAAAATGACACATGCTACACTATGACGTCAAAAACCGACAAAAATGACACATGCTACACTAAGACGTCAAAAATGACACATGATACACTATGACGTCAAAAACCGACAAAAATGACACATGCTACACTATGACGTCAAAAAACGACAAAAATGACACATGCTACACTATGACGTCAAAAATGACACATGCTACACTATGACGTCAAAAATGACACATGCTACACTATGACGTCAAAAATGACACATGCTACACTATGACGTCAAAAATGACACATGCTACACTTTGACGTCAAAAAACGACAAAAATGACACATGCTACACTTTGACGTCAAAAAACGACACATGCTATACTATAACGTCAAAAAACGACAAAAATGACACATGCTATACTATGACGTCAAAAACCGACAAAAATGACACATGCTACACTATGACGTCAAAAATGACACATGCTACACTATGACGTCAAAAACCGACAAAAATGAGAAATGCTACACTATGACGTCAAAAACCGACAAAAATGACACATGCTACACTATGACGTCAAAAATGACACATGCTATACTATGACGTCAAAAACCGACAAAAATGACACATGCTTTACTATGACGTCAAAAATGACACATGCTATACTATGACGTCAAAAACCGACAAAAATGACACATGCTATACTATGCCGTCAAAAAACGACAAAAATGACACATGCTATACTATGACGTCAAAAATGACACATGCTATACTATGACGTCAAAAACCCACAAAAATGACACATGCTTTACTATGCCGTCAAAAAACGACAAAAATGACACATGCTACACTATGACGTCAAAAATGACACATGCTATACTATGACGTCAAAAACCGACAAAAATGACACATGCTACACTATGACGTCAAAAATGACACATGCTACACTATGACGTCAAAAATGACACATGCTATACTATGACGTCAAAAATGACACATGCTATACTATGCCGTCAAAAAACGACAAAAATGACACATGCTATACTATGCCGTCAAAAATGACACATGCTACACTATGACGTCAAAAATGACACATGCTATACTATGCCGTCAAAAAACGACAAAAATGACACATGCTATACTATGACGTCAAAAATGACACATGCTACACTATGCCGTCAAAAAAACGACAAAAATGACACATGCTATACTATGACGTCAAAAATGACACATGCTATACTATGACGTCAAAAACCCACAAAAATGACACATGCTATACTATGACGTCAAAAACCGACAAAAATGACACATGCTATACTATGCCGTCAAAAAAACGACAAAAATGACACATGCTATACTATGACGTCAAAAATGACACATGCTATACTATGACGTCAAAACCCACAAAAATGACACATGCTTTACTATGCCGTCAAAAAACGACAAAAATGACACATGCTATACTATGACGTCAAAAATGACACATGCTACACTATGACGTCTAAAACCGACAAAAATGACACATGCTACACTATGACGTCAAAAATGACACATGCTACACTATGACGTCAAAAAACGACAAAAAATGACACATGCTACACTATGACGTCAAAAACCGACAAAAATGACACATGCTACACTATGACGTCAAAAACCGACAAAAATGACACATGCTACACTATGACGTCAAAAATGACACATGCTACACTATGACGTCAAAAAACGACAAAAATGACACATGCTATACTATGACGTCAAAAACCGACAAAAATGACACATGCTATACTATGACGTCAAAAAAACGACAAAAAATGACACATGCTACACTATGACGTCAAAAAACGACAAAAATGACACATGCTATACTATGACGTCAAAAAACGACAAAAATGACACATGCTATACTATGACGTCAAAAAACGACAAAATGACACATGCTACACTATGACGTCAAAAATGACACATGCTACACTATGACGTCAAAAATGACACATGTTATACTATGACGTCAAAAAACGACAAAAATGACACATGCTATACTATGACGTCAAAAAGCGACAAAAATGACACATGCTACACCTATGACGTCAAAAAACGACAAAAATGACACATGCTACACTATGACGTCAAAAAACCGACAAAAATGACACATGCTATACTATGACGTCAAAAATGACACATGCTATACTATGACGTCAAAAACCGACAAAATGACACATGCTATACTATGACGTCAAAAACCGACAAAAATGACACATGCTACACTATGACGTCAAAAACCGACAAAAAATGACACATGCTACACTATGACGTCAAAAATGACACATGCTACACTATGACGTCAAAAAAACGACAAAAAATGACACATGCTATACTATGACGTCAAAACCGACAAAAATGACACATGTTATACTATGACGTCAAAAAAACGACAAAAATGACACATGCTACACTATGACGTCAAAAAACGACAAAAATGACACATGCTATACTATGACGTCAAAAAAACGACAAAAATGACACATGCTACACTATGACGTCAAAAATGACACATGCTATACTATGACGTCAAAAACCGACAAAAATGACACATGCTATACTATGACGTCAAAAATGACACATGCTATACTATGACGTCAAAAACCGACAAAAATGACACATGCTACACTATGAACGTCAAAAACCGACAAAAATGACACATGCTATACTATGACGTCAAAAAACGACAAAAATGACACATGCTATACTATGACGTCAAAAAACGACAAAAATGACACATGCTACACTATGACGTCAAAAACCGACAAAAATGACACATGCTATACTATGACGTCAAAAACCGACAAAAATGACACATGCTACACTATGACGTCAAAAACCGACAAAAATGACACATGCTACACTATGACGTCAAAAATGACACATGCTACACTATGACGTCAAAAAACGACAAAAATGACACATGCTATACTATGACGTCAAAAACCGACAAAAATGACACATGCTATACTATGACGTCAAAAAACGACAAAAATGACACATGCTACACTATGACGTCAAAAAACGACAAAAATGACACATGCTACACTATGACGTCAAAAATGACACATGCTATACTATGACGTCAAAAAACGACAAAAATGACACATGCTACACTATGACGTCAAAAAACGACAAAAATGACACATGCTACACTATGACGTCAAAAATGACACATGCTATACTATGACGTCAAAAAACGACAAAAATGACACATGCTACACTATGACGTCAAAAAACGACAAAAATGACACATGCTACACTATGACGTCAAAAATGACACATGCTATACTATGACGTCAAAAAACGACAAAAATGACACATGCTACACTATGACGTCAAAAAACGACAAAAATGACACATGCTACACTATGACGTCAAAAAACGACAAAAATGACACATGCTATACTATGACGTCAAAAACCTACAAGAATGACACATGCTACACTATGACGTCAAAAATTACACATGCTACACTATGACGTCAAAAATGACACATGCTACACTATGACGTCAAAAATGACACATGCTATACTATGACGTCAAAAAACGACAAAAATGACACATGCTACACTATGACGTCAAAAACCGACAAAAATGACACATGCTACAGTATGACGTCAAAAACCGACAAAAATGACGCATGCTACACTATGACGTCAAAAACCGACAAAAATGACACATGCTATACTATGACGTCAAAAACCCACAAAAATGACACATGCTATACTATGACGTCAAAAATGACACATGCTACACTATGACGTCAAAAATGACACATGCTATACTATGACGTCAAAAATGACACATGCTACACTATGACGTCAAAAATGACACATGCTACACTATGACGTCAAAAATGACACATGCTACACTTTGACGTCAAAAAACGACACATGCTATACTATGACGTCAAAAATGACACATGCTACACTATGACGTCAAAAATGACACATGCTATACTATGACGTCAAAAATGACACATGCTACACTATGACGTCAAAAATGACACATGCTACACTATGACGTCAAAAATGACACATGCTACACTTTGACGTCAAAAAACGACACATGCTATACTATGACGTCAAAAAACGACAAAAATAACACATGCTATACTATGACGTCAAAAAGCGACAAAAATGACACATGCTATACTATGACGTCAAAAAGCGACAAAAATGACTCATGCTACACTATGACGTCAAAAAGCGACAAAAATGACACATGCTACACTATGACGTCAAAAACCTACAAAAATGACACATGCTACACTATGACGTCAAAAACCTACAAAAATGACACATGCTATACTATGACGTCAAAAAGCGACAAAAATGACACATGCTATACTATGACGTCAAAAAGCGACAAAAATGACACATGCTACACTATGACGTCAAAAACCTACAAAAATGACACATGCTATACTATGACGTCAAAAAGCGACAAAAATGACACATGCTAAACTATGACGTCAAAAACCTACAAAAATGACACATGCTACACTATGACGTCAAAAACCGACAAAAATGACACATGCTACACTATGACGTCAAAAATGACACATGCTTTACTATGACGTCAAAAACCTACAAAAATGACACATGCTACACTATGACGTCAAAAACCGACAAAAATGACACATGCTACACTATGACGTCAAAAAACGACAAAAATGACACATGCTATACTATGACGTCAAAAAGCGACAAAAATGACACATGCTATACTATGACGTCAAAAAGCGACAAAAATGACACATGCTACACTATGACGTCAAAAAACCTACAAAAATGACACATGCTACACTATGACGTCAAAAAACCGACAAAAATGACACATGCTACACTATGACGTCAAAAAGCGACAAAATGACACATGCTACACTATGACGTCAAAAACCGACAAAAATGACACATGCTTTACTATGACGTCAAAAACCTACAAAAATGACACATGCTATACTATGACGTCAAAAACCTACAAGAATGACACATGCTATACTATGACGTCAAAAACCTACAAAAATGACACATGCTACACTATGACGTCAAAAACCTACAAGAATGACACATGCTATACTATGACGTCAAAAATGACACATGCTACACTATGACGTCAAAAACCGACAAAAATGACACATGCTACACTATGACGTCAAAAATGACACATGCTACACTATGACGTCAAAAAACGACACATGCTATACTATGACGTCAAAAATGACACATGCTATACTATGACGTCAAAAAACGACAAAAATGACACATGCTATACTATGACGTCAAAAAGAGACAAAAATGACACATGCTACACTATGACGTCAAAAACCGACAAAAATGACACATGCTACACTATGACGTCAAAAATGACACATGCTATACTATGACGTCAAAAAACGACAAAAATGACACATGCTATACTATGACGTCAAAAAGCGACAAAAATGACACATGCTACACTATGACGTCAAAACCGACAAAATGACACATGCTACACTATGACGTCAAAAACCGACAAAAATGACACATGCTACACTATGACGTCAAAAACCGACAAAAATGACACATGCTACACTATGACGTCAAAAATGACACATGCTACACTATGACGTCAAAAACCGACAAAATGACACATGCTATACTATGACGTCAAAAACCCACAAAAATGACACATGCTATACTATGACGTCAAAAATGACACATGCTACACTATGACGTCAAAAATGACACATGCTACACTATGACGTCAAAAATGACACATGCTACACTATGACGTCAAAAATGACACATGCTATACTATGACGTCAAAATGACACATGCTACACTATGACGTCAAAAATTACACATGCTACACTATGACGTCAAAAATGACACATGCTATACTATGACGTCAAAAATGACACATGCTACACTTTGAAGTCAAAAAACGACACATGCTATACTATGACGTCAAAAAACGACAAAAATGACACATGCTATACTATGACGTCAAAAAGCGACAAAAATGACACATGCTACACTATGACGTCAAAAATGACACATGCTTTACTATGACGTCAAAAACCTACAAAAATGACACATGCTACACTATGACGTCAAAAAACGACAAAAATGACACATGCTACACTATGACGTCAAAAATGACACATGCTTTACTATGACGTCAAAAAACGACAAAAATGACACATGCTATACTATGACGTCAAAAAACGACAAAAATGACACATGCTACACTATGACGTCTAAAACCGACAAAAATGACACATGCTACACTATGACGTCAAAAATGACACATGCTACACTATGACGTCAAAAAACGACAAAAATGACACATGCTACACTATGACGTCAAAAATGACACATGCTTTACTATGACGTCAAAAACCTACAAAAATGACACATGCTATACTATGACGTCAAAAACCTACAAGAATGACACATGCTACACTATGACGTCAAAAATGACACATGCTACACTATGACGTCAAAAATGACACATGCTACACTATGACGTCAAAAATGACACATGCTATACTATGACGTCAAAAAACGACAAAAATGACACATGCTATACTATGACGTCAAAAAGCGACAAAAATGACACATGCTACACTATGACGTCTAAAACCGACAAAAATGACACATGCTACACTATGACGTCAAAAATGACACATGCTACACTATGACGTCAAAAAACGACAAAAATGACACATGCTACACTATGACGTCAAAAACCGACAAAAATGACACATGCTACACTATGACGTCAAAAACCGACAAAAATGACACATGCTACACTATGACGTCAAAAATGACACATGCTACACTATGACGTCAAAAAACGACACATGCTATACTATGACGTCAAAAAACGACAAAAATGACACATGCTATACTATGACGTCAAAAAACGACAAAAATGACACATGCTACACTATGACGTCAAAAATGACACATGCTACACTATGACGTCAAAAATGACACATGTTATACTATGACGTCAAAAAACGACAAAAATGACACATGCTATACTATGACGTCAAAAAGCGACAAAAATGACACATGCTACACTATGACGTCAAAAACCGACAAAAATGACACATGCTACACTATGACGTCAAAAACCGACAAAAATGACAAATGCTACACTATGACGTCAAAAACCGACAAAAATGACACATGCTACACTATGACGTCAAAAATGACACATGCTACACTATGACGTCAAAAAAACGACACATGCTATACTATGACGTCAAAAAACGACAAAAATGACACATGCTACACTATGACGTCAAAAACCGACAAAAATGACACATGCTACACTATGACGTCAAAAATGACACATGCTATACTATGACGTCAAAAAACGACAAAAATGACACATGCTACACTATGACGTCAAAAACCGACAAAAATGACACATGCTACACTATGACGTCAAAAACCGACAAAAATGACACATGCTACACTATGACGTCAAAAATGACACATGCTACACTATGACGTCAAAAACCGACAAAAATGACACATGCTACACTATGACGTCAAAAATGACACATGCTACACTATGACGTCAAAAAACGACACATGCTACACTATGACGTCAAAAAACCGACAAAAATGACAACATGCTATACTATGACGTCAAAAAACGACAAAAATGACACATGCTACACTATGACCTCAAAAACCGACAAAAATGACACATGCTACACTATGACGTCAAAAATGACACATGCTACACTATGACGTCAAAAACCGACAAAAATGACACATGCTACACTATGACGTCAAAAATGACACATGATACACTATGACGTCAAAAACCGACAAAAATGACACATGCTACACTATGACGTCAAAAAACGACAAAAATGACACATGCTACACTATGACGTCAAAAATGACACATGCTACACTATGACGTCAAAAATGACACATGCTACACTATGACGTCAAAAATGACACATGCTACACTTTGACGTCAAAAAACGACAAAATGACACATGCTACACTTTGACGTCAAAAAAACGACACATGCTATACTATAACGTCAAAAAACGACAAAATGACACATGCTATACTATGACGTCAAAACCGACAAAATGACACATGCTACACTATGACGTCAAAAATGACACATGCTACACTATGACGTCAAAAAACCGACAAAAATGAGAAATGCTACACTATGACGTCAAAAAACCGACAAAAATGACACATGCTACACTATGACGTCAAAAATGACACATGCTATACTATGACGTCAAAAACCGACAAAATGACACATGCTACACTATGACGTCAAAAATGACACATGCTATACTATGACGTCAAAAACCGACAAAAATGACACATGCTATACTATGCCGTCAAAAAACGACAAAAATGACACATGCTATACTATGACGTCAAAAATGACACATGCTATACTATGACGTCAAAAACCCACAAAAATGACACATGCTACACTATGACGTCAAAAATGACACATGCTACACTATGACGTCAAAAATGACACATGCTATACTATGACGTCAAAAATGACACATGCTATACTATGCCGTCAAAAAACGACAAAAATGACACATGCTATACTATGCCGTCAAAAATGACACATGCTACACTATGACGTCAAAAATGACACATGCTATACTATGCCGTCAAAAAACGACAAAAATGACACATGCTACACTATGACGTCAAAAATGACACATGCTATACTATGACGTCAAAAACCGACAAAAATGACACATGCTACACTATGACGTCAAAAATGACACATGCTACACTATGACGTCAAAAACCGACAAAAATGACACATGCTACACTATGACGTCAAAAACCGACAAAAATGACACATGCTACACTATGACGTCAAAAACCGTCAAAAATGACACATGCTACACTATGACGTCAAAAATGACACATGCTATACTATGCCGTCAAAAAACGACAAAAATGACACATGCTACACTATGACGTCAAAAATGACACATGCTATACTATGACGTCAAAAACCGACAAAAATGACACATGCTACACTATGACGTCAAAAATGACACATGCTACACTATGACGTCAAAAATGACACATGCTACACTATGACGTCAAAAATGACACATGCTATACTATGACGTCAAAAATGACACATGCTATACTATGCCGTCAAAAAACGACAAAAATGACACATGCTATACTATGCCGTCAAAAATGACACATGCTACACTATGACGTCAAAAATGACACATGCTATACTATGCCGTCAAAAAACGACAAAAATGACACATGCTATACTATGACGTCAAAAATGACACATGCTACACTATGCCGTCAAAAAACGACAAAAATGACACATGCTATACTATGACGTCAAAAATGACACATGCTATACTATGACGTCAAAAACCGACAAAAATGACACATGCTATACTATGCCGTCAAAAAACGACAAAAATGACACATGCTATACTATGACGACAAAAATGACACATGCTATACTATGACGTCAAAAACCCACAAAAATGACACATGCTTTACTATGCCGTCAAAAAACGACAAAAATGACACATGCTATACTATGACGTCAAAAATGACACATGCTACACTATGACGTCTAAAACCGACAAAAATGACACATGCTACACTATGACGTCAAAAATGACACATGCTACACTATGACGTCAAAAAACAACAAAAATGACACATGCTACACTATGACGTCAAAAACCGACAAAAATGACACATGCTACACTATGACGTCAAAAACCGACAAAAATGACACATGCTACACTATGACGTCAAAAATGACACATGCTACACTATGACGTCAAAAAACGACAAAAATGACACATGCTACACTATGACGTCAAAAATGACACATGCTACACTATGACGTCAAAAACCGACAAAAATGACACATGCTACACTATGACGTCAAAAATGACACATGCTACACTATGACGTCAAAAACCGACAAAAATGACACATGCTATACTATGACGTCAAAAACCCACAAAAATGACACATGCTATACTATGACGTCAAAAATGACACATGCTACACTATGACGTCAAAAATGACACATGCTACACTATGACGTCAAAAATGACACATGCTATACTATGACGTCAAAAATGACACATGCTACACTATGACGTCAAAAATTACACATGCTACACTATGACGTCAAAAATGACACATGCTATACTATGACGTCAAAAATGACACATGCTACACTTTGACGTCAAAAAACGACACATGCTATACTATGACGTCAAAAAACGACAAAAATGACACATGCTATACTATGACGTCAAAAAGCGACAAAAATGACACATGCTACACTATGACGTCAAAAACCTACAAAAATGACACATGCTACACTATGACGTCAAAAATGACACATGCTTTACTATGACGTCAAAAACCTACAAAAATGACACATGCTACACTATGACGTCAAAAAACGACAAAAATGACACATGCTACACTATGACGTCAAAATGACACATGCTTTACTATGACGTCAAAAAACGACAAAATGACACATGCTATACTATGACGTCAAAAAACGACAAAAATGACACATGCTACACTATGACGTCTAAAACCGACAAAAATGACACATGCTACACTATGACGTCAAAAATGACACATGCTACACTATGACGTCAAAAAACGACAAAAATGACACATGCTACACTATGACGTCAAAAATGACACATGCTTTACTATGACGTCAAAAACCTACAAAAATGACACATGCTATACTATGACGTCAAAAAACTACAAGAATGACACATGCTACACTATGACGTCAAAAATGACACATGCTACACTATGACGTCAAAAATGACACATGCTACACTATGACGTCAAAAATGACACATGCTATACTATGACGTCAAAAAAACGACAAAAATGACACATGCTATACTATGACGTCAAAAAGCGACAAAAATGACACATGCTACACTATGACGTCTAAAACCGACAAAAATGACACATGCTACACTATGACGTCAAAAATGACACATGCTACACTATGACGTCAAAAAACGACAAAAATGACACATGCTACACTATGACGTCAAAAACCGACAAAAATGACACATGCTACACTATGACGTCAAAAACCGACAAAAATGACACATGCTACACTATGACGTCAAAAATGACACATGCTACACTATGACGTCAAAAAACGACACATGCTATACTATGACGTCAAAAAACGACAAAAATGACACATGCTATACTATGACGTCAAAAAACGACAAAAATGACACATGCTACACTATGACGTCAAAAATGACACATGCTACACTATGACGTCAAAAATGACACATGTTATACTATGACGTCAAAAAACGACAAAAATGACACATGCTATACTATGACGTCAAAAAGCGACAAAAATGACACATGCTACACTATGACGTCAAAAACCGACAAAAATGACACATGCTACACTATGACGTCAAAAACCGACAAAAATGACAAATGCTACACTATGACGTCAAAAACCGACAAAAATGACACATGCTACACTATGACGTCAAAAATGACACATGCTACACTATGACGTCAAAAAACGACACATGCTATACTATGACGTCAAAAAACGACAAAAATGACACATGCTACACTATGACGTCAAAAACCGACAAAAATGACACATGCTACACTATGACGTCAAGAATGACACATGCTATACTATGACGTCAAAAAACGACAAAAATGACACATGCTACACTATGACGTCAAAAACCGACAAAAATGACACATGCTACACTATGACGTCAAAACCGACAAAAATGACACATGCTACACTATGACGTCAAAAATGACACATGCTACACTATGACGTCAAAAACCGACAAAAATGACACATGCTACACTATGACGTCAAAAATGACACATGCTACACTATGACGTCAAAAAACGACACATGCTACACTATGACGTCAAAAACCGACAAAAATGACACATGCTATACTATGACGTCAAAAAACGACAAAAATGACACATGCTACACTATGACGTCAAAAACCGACAAAAATGACACATGCTACACTATGACGTCAAAAATGACACATGCTACACTATGACCTCAAAAACCGACAAAAATGACACATGCTACACTATGACGTCAAAAATGACACATGCTACACTATGACGTCAAAAACCGACAAAAATGACACATGCTACACTATGACGTCAAAAATGACACATGATACACTATGACGTCAAAAACCGACAAAAATGACACATGCTACACTATGACGTCAAAAAACGACAAAAATGACACATGCTACACTATGACGTCAAAAATGACACATGCTACACTATGACGTCAAAAATGACACATGCTACACTATGACGTCAAAAATGACACATGCTACACTTTGACGTCAAAAAACGACAAAAATGACACATGCTACACTTTGACGTCAAAAAACGACACATGCTATACTATAACGTCAAAAAACGACAAAAATGACACATGCTATACTATGACGTCAAAAACCGACAAAAATGACACATGCTACACTATGACGTCAAAAATGACACATGCTACACTATGACGTCAAAAACCGACAAAAATGAGAAATGCTACACTATGACGTCAAAAACCGACAAAAATGACACATGCTACACTATGACGTCAAAAATGACACATGCTATACTATGACGTCAAAAACCGACAAAAATGACACATGCTACACTATGACGTCAAAAATGACACATGCTATACTATGACGTCAAAAACCGACAAAAATGACACATGCTATACTATGCCGTCAAAAAACGACAAAAATGACACATGCTATACTATGACGTCAAAAATGACACATGCTATACTATGACGTCAAAAACCCACAAAAATGACACATGCTACACTATGACGTCAAAAATGACACATGCTATACTATGACGTCAAAAATGACACATGCTATACTATGCCGTCAAAAAAAACGACAAAAATGACACATGCTATACTATGCCGTCAAAAATGACACATGCTACACTATGACGTCAAAAAATGACACATGCTATACTATGCCGTCAAAAAACGACAAAAATGACACATGCTACACTATGACGTCAAAAATGACACATGCTATACTATGACGTTCAAAAAACCGACAAAAAAATGACACATGCTACACTATGACGTCAAAAATGACACATGCTACAACTATGACGTCAAAAACCGACAAAAATGACACATGCTACACTATGACGTCAAAACCGACAAAAATGACACATGCTACACTATGACGTCAAAAACCGTCAAAAATGACACATGCTACACTATGACGTCAAAAATGACACATGCTATACTATGCCGTCAAAAAAACGACAAAAATGACACATGCTACACTATGACGTCAAAAATGACACATGCTATACTATGACGTCAAAAAACCGACAAAAATGACACATGCTACACTATGACGTCAAAAATGACACATGCTACACTATGACGTCAAAAATGACACATGCTATACTATGACGTCAAAAATGACACATGCTATACTATGCCGTCAAAAAACGACAAAAAATGACACATGCTATACTATGCCGTCAAAAATGACACATGCTACACTATGACGTCAAAAATGACACATGCTATACTATGCCGTCAAAAAACGACAAAAATGACACATGCTATACTATGACGTCAAAAATGACACATGCTACACTATGCCGTCAAAAAACGACAAAAATGACACATGCTATACTATGACGTCAAAATGACACATGCTATACTATGACGTCAAAAACCGACAAAAATGACACATGCTATACTATGCCGTCAAAAAACGACAAAAATGACACATGCTATACTATGACGACAAAAATGACACATGCTATACTATGACGTCAAAAACCCACAAAAATGACACATGCTTTACTATGCCGTCAAAAAACGACAAAAATGACACATGCTATACTATGACGTCAAAAATGACACATGCTACACTATGACGTCTAAAACCGACAAAAATGACACATGCTACACTATGACGTCAAAAATGACACATGCTACACTATGACGTCAAAAAACGACAAAAATGACACATGCTACACTATGACGTCAAAAACCGACAAAAATGACACATGCTACACTATGACGTCAAAACCGACAAAAATGACACATGCTACACTATGACGTCAAAAATGACACATGCTACACTATGACGTCAAAAAACGACAAAAATGACACATGCTATACTATGACGTCAAAAACCGACAAAAATGACACATGCTATACTATGACGTCAAAAAACGACAAAAATGACACATGCTACACTATGACGTCAAAAAACGACAAAAAATGACACATGCTATACTATGACGTCAAAAAACGACAAAAATGACACATGCTATACTATGACGTCAAAAACGACAAAAATGACACATGCTACACTATGACGTCAAAAATGACACATGCTACACTATGACGTCAAAAATGACACATGTTATACTATGACGTCAAAAAACGACAAAAATGACACATGCTATACTATGACGTCAAAAAGCGACAAAATGACACATGCTACACTATGACGTCAAAAAACGACAAAAATGACACATGCTACACTATGACGTCAAAAAACCGACAAAAATGACACATGCTATACTATGACGTCAAAAATGACACATGCTATACTATGACGTCAAAACCGACAAAAATGACACATGCTATACTATCACGTCAAAAACCGACAAAAATGACACATGCTACACTATGACGTCAAAACCGACAAAAATGACACATGCTACACTATGACGTCAAAAATGACACATGCTACACTATGACGTCAAAAAACGACAAAAATGACACATGCTATACTATGACGTCAAAAAACGACAAAAATGACACATGCTACACTATGACGTCAAAAATGACACATGCTACACTATGACGTCAAAAAACGACAAAAATGACACATGCTATACTATGACGTCAAAAAACGACAAAAATGACACATGCTACACTATGACGTCAAAAAACGACAAAAATGACACATGCTACACTATGACGTCAAAAATGACACATGCTACACTATGACGTCAAAAAACGACAAAAATGACACATGCTACACTATGACGTCAAAAACCGTCAAAAATGACACATGCTACACTATGACGTCAAAAATGACACATGCTATACTATGCCGTCAAAAAACGACAAAAATGACACATGCTACACTATGACGTCAAAAATGACACATGCTATACTATGACGTCAAAAACCGACAAAAATGACACATGCTACACTATGACGTCAAAAATGACACATGCTACACTATGACGTCAAAAATGACACATGCTATACTATGACGTCAAAAATGACACATGCTATACTATGCCGTCAAAAAACGACAAAAATGACACATGCTATACTATGCCGTCAAAAATGACACATGCTACACTATGACGTCAAAAATGACACATGCTATACTATGCCGTCAAAAAACGACAAAAATGACCACATGCTATACTATGACGTCAAAAATGACACATGCTACCACTATGCCGTCAAAAAACGACAAAAATGACACATGCTATACTATGACGTCAAAAAATGACACATGCTATACTATGACGTCAAAAACCGACAAAAATGACACATGCTATACTATGCCGTCAAAAAACGACAAAAATGACACATGCTATACTATGACGACAAAAATGACACATGCTATACTATGACGTCAAAAACCCACAAAAATGACACATGCTTTACTATGCCGTCAAAAAACGACAAAAATGACACATGCTATACTATGACGTCAAAAATGACACATGCTACACTATGACGTCTAAACCGACAAAAATGACACATGCTACACTATGACGTCAAAAATGACACATGCTACACTATGACGTCAAAAAACGACAAAAATGACACATGCTACACTATGACGTCAAAACCGACAAAAATGACACATGCTACACTATGACGTCAAAAACCGACAAAATGACACATGCTACACTATGACGTCAAAAATGACACATGCTACACTATGACGTCAAAAAACGACAAAAATGACACATGCTATACTATGACGTCAAAAACCGACAAAAATGACACATGCTATACTATGACGTCAAAAAAACGACAAAAATGACACATGCTACACTATGACGTCAAAAAACGACAAAAATGACACATGCTATACTATGACGTCAAAAAACGACAAAAAATGACAACATGCTATACTATGACGTCAAAAAACGACAAAAATGACACATGCTACACTATGACGTCAAAAATGACACATGCTACACTATGACGTCAAAAATGACACATGTTATACTATGACGTCAAAAAACGACAAAAATGACACATGCTATACTATGACGTCAAAAAGCGACAAAAATGACACATGCTACACTATGACGTCAAAAAACGACAAAAATGACACATGCTACACTATGACGTCAAAAACCGACAAAAATGACACATGCTATTACTATGACGTCAAAAATGACACATGCTATACTATGACGTCAAAAACCGACAAAAATGACACATGCTATACTATGACGTCAAAAACCGACAAAAATGACACATGCTACACTATGACGTCAAAAACCGACAAAAATGACACATGCTACACTATGACGTCAAAAAATGACACATGCTACACTATGACGTCAAAAAACGACAAAAAATGACACATGCTATACTATGACGTCAAAAAACGACAAAAATGACACATGCTACACTATGACGTCAAAAATGACACATGCTACACTATGACGTCAAAAAACGACAAAAATGACACATGCTATACTATGACGTCAAAAAAACGACAAAAATGACACATGCTACACTATGACGTCAAAAAACGACAAAAATGACACATGCTACACTATGACGTCAAAAATGACACATGCTACACTATGACGTCAAAAAACGACAAAAATGACACATGCTACACTATGACGTCAAAAATGACACATGCTACACTATGACGTCAAAAATGACACATGTTATACTATGACGTCAAAAATGACACATGCTACACTATGACGTCAAAAATGACACATGCTACACTATGACGTCAAAAAACGACAAAAATGACACATGCTATACTATGACGTCAAAAAGCGACAAAAATGACACATGCTATACTATGACGTCAAAAAGCGACAAAAATGACACATGCTACACTATGACGTCAAAAACCTACAAAAATGACACATGCTACACTATGACGTCAAAAAGCGACAAAAATGACACATGCTACACTATGACGTCAAAAACCGACAAAAATGACACATGCTTTACTATGACGTCAAAAACCTACAAAAATGACACATGCTATACTATGACGTCAAAAACCTACAAGAATGACACATGCTATACTATGACGTCAAAAAACCTACAAAAATGACACATGCTACACTATGACGTCAAAAACCTACAAGAATGACACATGCTATACTATGACGTCAAAAATGACACATGCTACACTATGACGTCAAAAACCGACAAAAATGACACATGCTACACTATGACGTCAAAAATGACACATGCTACACTATGACGTCAAAAAACGACACATGCTATACTATGACGTCAAAAATGACACATGCTATACTATGACGTCAAAAAGCGACAAAAATGACACATGCTACACTATGACGTCAAAAAGCGACAAAAATGACACATGCTACACTATGACGTCAAAAACCGACAAAAATGACACATGCTACACTATGACGTCAAAAATGACACATGCTATACTATGACGTCAAAAAACGACAAAAATGACACATGCTACACTATGACGTCAAAAACCGACAAAAATGACACATGCTACACTATGACGTCAAAAACCGACAAAAATGACACATGCTACACTATGACGTCAAAAATGACACATGCTACACTATGACGTCAAAAACCGACAAAAATGACACATGCTACACTATGACGTCAAAAATGACACATGCTACACTATGACGTCAAAAACCGACAAAAATGACACATGCTATACTATGACGTCAAAAACCCACAAAAATGACACATGCTACACTATGACGTCAAAAATGACACATGCTACACTATGACGTCAAAAATGACACATGCTACACTATGACGTCAAAAATGACACATGCTATACTATGACGTCAAAAATGACACATGCTACACTATGACGTCAAAAATTACACATGCTACACTATGACGTCAAAAATGACACATGCTATACTATGACGTCAAAAATGACACATGCTACACTTTGACGTCAAAAAAACGACACATGCTATACTATGACGTCAAAAAACGACAAAATGACACATGCTATACTATGACGTCAAAAAGCGACAAAAATGACACATGCTACACTATGACGTCAAAAACCTACAAAAATGACACATGCTACACTATGACGTCAAAAATGACACATGCTTTACTATGACGTCAAAAACCTACAAAAATGACACATGCTACACTATGACGTCAAAAAACGACAAAAATGACACATGCTACACTATGACGTCAAAAATGACACATGCTTTACTATGACGTCAAAAAACGACAAAAATGACACATGCTATACTATGACGTCAAAAAACGACAAAAATGACACATGCTACACTATGACGTCTAAAACCGACAAAAATGACACATGCTACACTATGACGTCAAAAATGACACATGCTTTACTATGACGTCAAAAACCTACAAAAATGACACATGCTATACTATGACGTCAAAAACCTACAAGAATGACACATGCTACACTATGACGTCAAAAATGACACATGCTACACTATGACGTCAAAAATGACACATGCTACACTATGACGTCAAAAATGACACATGCTATACTATGACGTCAAAAAACGACAAAAATGACACATGCTATACTATGACGTCAAAAAGCAACAAAAATGACACATGCTACACTATGACGTCTAAAACCGACAAAAATGACACATGCTACACTATGACGTCAAAAATGACACATGCTACACTATGACGTCAAAAAACGACAAAAATGACACATGCTACACTATGACGTCAAAAACCGACAAAAATGACACATGCTACACTATGACGTCAAAAACCGACAAAAATGACACATGCTACACTATGACGTCAAAAATGACACATGCTACACTATGACGTCAAAAAACGACACATGCTATACTATGACGTCAAGAAACGACAAAATGACACATGCTATACTATGACGTCAAAAAACGACAAAAATGACACATGCTACACTATGACGTCAAAAATGACACATGCTACACTATGACGTCAAAAAACGACACATGCTATACTATGACGTCAAAAAACGACAAAAATGACACATGCTATACTATGACGTCAAAAAGCGACAAAAATGACACATGCTACACTATGACGTCAAAAACCGACAAAAATGACACATGCTACACTATGACGTCAAAAACCGACAAAAATGACAAATGCTACACTATGACGTCAAAAACCGACAAAAATGACACATGCTACACTATGACGTCAAAAATGACACATGCTACACTATGACGTCAAAAAACGACACATGCTATACTATGACGTCAAAAAACGACAAAAATGACACATGCTATACTATGACGTCAAAAAACGACAAAAATGACACATGCTACACTATGACGTCAAAAACCGACAAAAATGACACATGCTACACTATGACGTCAAAAACCGACAAAAATGACACATGCTACACTATGACGTCAAAAATGACACATGCTACACTATGACGTCAAAAACCGACAAAAATGACACATGCTACACTATGACGTCAAAAATGACACATGCTACACTATGACGTCAAAAAAACGACACATGCTACACTATGACGTCAAAAAACGACAAAAATGACACATGCTATACTATGACGTCAAAAAACGACAAAAATGACACATGCTTTACTATGACGTCAAAAACCGACAAAAATGACACATGCTACACTATGACGTCAAAAATGACACATGCTACACTATGACGTCAAAAACCGACAAAAATGACACATGCTACACTAAGACGTCAAAAATGACACATGATACACTATGACGTCAAAAACCGACAAAAATGACACATGCTACACTATGACGTCAAAAAACGACAAAAATGACACATGCTACACTATGACGTCAAAAATGACACATGCTACACTATGACGTCAAAAATGACACATGCTACACTATGACGTCAAAAATGACACATGCTACACTTTGACGTCAAAAAACGACAAAAATGACACATGCTACACTTTGACGTCAAAAAACGACACATGCTATACTATAACGTCAAAAAACGACAAAAATGACACATGCTATACTATGACGTCAAAAACCGACAAAAATGACACATGCTACACTATGACGTCAAAAATGACACATGCTACACTATGACATCAAAAACCGACAAAAATGAGAAATGCTACACTATGACGTCAAAAACCGACAAAAATGACACATGCTACACTATGACGTCAAAAATGACACATGCTATACTATGACGTCAAAAACCGACAAAAATGACACATGCTTTACTATGACGTCAAAAATGACACATGCTATACTATGACGTCAAAAACCGACAAAAATGACACATGCTATACTATGCCGTCAAAAAACGACAAAAATGACACATGCTATACTATGACGTCAAAAATGACACATGCTATACTATGACGTCAAAAACCCACAAAATGACACATGCTTTACTATGCCGTCAAAAAACGACAAAAATGACACATGCTACACTATGACGTCAAAAATGACACATGCTATACTATGACGTCAAAAACCGACAAAAATGACACATGCTACACTATGACGTCAAAAATGACACATGCTACACTATGACGTCAAAAATGACACATGCTATACTATGACGTCAAAAATGACACATGCTATACTATGACGTCAAAAAACGACAAAAATGACACATGCTATACTATGACGTCAAAAATGACACATGCTACACTATGACGTCAAAAATGACACATGCTATACTATGCCGTCAAAAAACGACAAAAATGACACATGCTATACTATGACGTCAAAATGACACATGCTACACTATGCCGTCAAAAAACGACAAAAATGACACATGCTATACTATGACGTCAAAAATGACACATGCTATACTATGACGTCAAAAACCCACAAAAATGACACATGCTATACTATGACGTCAAAAACCGACAAAAATGACACATGCTATACTATGCCGTCAAAAAACGACAAAAATGACACATGCTATACTATGACGTCAAAAATGACACATGCTATACTATGACGTCAAAAACCCACAAAAATGACACATGCTTTACTATGCCGTCAAAAAACGACAAAAATGACACATGCTATACTATGACGTCAAAAAATGACACATGCTACACTATGACGTCTAAAACCGACAAAAATGACACATGCTACACTATGACGTCAAAAATGACACATGCTACACTATGACGTCAAAAAACGACAAAAATGACACATGCTACACTATGACGTCAAAAACCGACAAAAATGACACATGCTACACTATGACGTCAAAAATGACACATGCTACACTATGACGTCAAAAAACGACAAAAATGACACATGCTATACTATGACGTCAAAAACCGACAAAAATGACACATGCTATACTATGACGTCAAAAAACAACAAAAATGACACATGCTACACTATGACGTCAAAAAACGACAAAAATGACACATGCTATACTATGACGTCAAAAAACGACAAAAATGACACATGCTATACTATGACGTCAAAAAACGACAAAAATGACACATGCTACACTATGACGTCAAAAACCGACAAAAATGACACATGCTATACTATGCCGTCAAAAAACGACAAAAATGACACATGCTATACTATGACGTCAAAAATGACACATGCTATACTATGACGTCAAAAACCCACAAAAATGACACATGCTTTACTATGCCGTCAAAAAACGACAAAAATGACACATGCTACACTATGACGTCAAAAATGACACATGCTATACTATGACGTCAAAAACCGACAAAAATGACACATGCTACACTATGACGTCAAAAATGACACATGCTACACTATGACGTCAAAAATGACACATGCTATACTATGACGTCAAAAATGACACATGCTATACTATGACGTCAAAAAACGACAAAAATGACACATGCTATACTATGACGTCAAAAATGACACATGCTACACTATGACGTCAAAAATGACACATGCTATACTATGCCGTCAAAAAACGACAAAAATGACACATGCTATACTATGACGTCAAAAATGACACATGCTACACTATGCCGTCAAAAAACGACAAAAATGACACATGCTATACTATGACGTCAAAAATGACACATGCTATACTATGACGTCAAAAACCCACAAAAATGACACATGCTATACTATGACGTCAAAAACCGACAAAAATGACACATGCTATACTATGCCGTCAAAAAACGACAAAAATGACACATGCTATACTATGACGTCAAAAATGACACATGCTATACTATGACGTCAAAAACCCACAAAAATGACACATGCTTTACTATGCCGTCAAAAAACGACAAAAATGACACATGCTATACTATGACGTCAAAAATGACACATGCTACACTATGACGTCTAAAACCGACAAAAATGACACATGCTACACTATGACGTCAAAAATGACACATGCTACACTATGACGTCAAAAAACGACAAAAATGACACATGCTACACTATGACGTCAAAAACCGACAAAAATGACACATGCTACACTATGACGTCAAAAACCGACAAAAATGACACATGCTACACTATGACGTCAAAAATGACACATGCTACACTATGACGTCAAAAAACGACAAAAATGACACATGCTATACTATGACGTCAAAAACCGACAAAAATGACACATGCTATACTATGACGTCAAAAACCGACAAAAATGACACATGCTATACTATGACGTCAAAAATGACACATGCTATACTATGACGTCAAAAACCGACAAAAATGACACATGCTATACTATGCCGTCAAAAAACGACAAAAATGACACATGCTATACTATGACGTCAAAAATGACACATGCTATACTATGACGTCAAAAACCCACAAAAATGACACATGCTTTACTATGCCGTCAAAAAACGACAAAAATGACACATGCTACACTATGACGTCAAAAATGACACATGCTATACTATGACGTCAAAACCGACAAAAATGACACATGCTACACTATGACGTCAAAAATGACACATGCTACACTATGACGTCAAAAATGACACATGCTATACTATGACGTCAAAAATGACACATGCTATACTATGACGTCAAAAAACGACAAAAATGACACATGCTATACTATGACGTCAAAAATGACACATGCTACACTATGACGTCAAAAATGACACATGCTATACTATGCCGTCAAAAAACGACAAAAATGACACATGCTATACTATGACGTCAAAAATGACACATGCTACACTATGCCGTCAAAAAACGACAAAAATGACACATGCTATACTATGACGTCAAAAATGACACATGCTATACTATGACGTCAAAACCCCACAAAAATGACACATGCTATACTATGACGTCAAAAACCGACAAAAATGACACATGCTATACTATGCCGTCAAAAAACGACAAAAATGACACATGCTATACTATGACGTCAAAAATGACACATGCTATACTATGACGTCAAAAACCCACAAAAATGACACATGCTTTACTATGCCGTCAAAAAACGACAAAAATGACACATGCTATACTATGACGTCAAAAATGACACATGCTACACTATGACGTCTAAAACCGACAAAAATGACACATGCTACACTATGACGTCAAAAATGACACATGCTACACTATGACGTCAAAAAACGACAAAAATGACACATGCTACACTATGACGTCAAAAATGACACATGTTATACTATGACGTCAAAAAACGACAAAAATGACACATGCTATACTATGACGTCAAAAAGCGACAAAAATGACACATGCTACACTATGACGTCAAAAAACGACAAAAATGACACATGCTACACTATGACGTCAAAAACCGACAAAAATGACACATGCTATACTATGACGTCAAAAATGACACATGCTATACTATGACGTCAAAAACCGACAAAAATGACACATGCTATACTATGACGTCAAAAATGACACATGCTATACTATGACGTCAAAAACCGACAAAAATGACACATGCTATACTATGCCGTCAAAAAACGACAAAAATGACACATGCTATACTATGACGTCAAAAATGACACATGCTATACTATGACGTCAAAAACCCACAAAAATGACACATGCTTTACTATGCCGTCAAAAAACGACAAAAATGACACATGCTACACTATGACGTCAAAAATGACACATGCTATACTATGACGTCAAAAACCGACAAAAATGACACATGCTACACTATGACGTCAAAAATGACACATGCTACACTATGACGTCAAAAATGACACATGCTATACTATGACGTCAAAAATGACACATGCTATACTATGACGTCAAAAAACGACAAAAATGACACATGCTATACTATGACGTCAAAAATGACACATGCTACACTATGACGTCAAAAATGACACATGCTATACTATGCCGTCAAAAAACGACAAAAATGACACATGCTATACTATGACGTCAAAAATGACACATGCTACACTATGCCGTCAAAAAACGACAAAAATGACACATGCTATACTATGACGTCAAAAATGACACATGCTATACTATGACGTCAAAAACCCACAAAAATGACACATGCTATACTATGACGTCAAAAACCGACAAAAATGACACATGCTATACTATGCCGTCAAAAAACGACAAAAATGACACATGCTATACTATGACGTCAAAAATGACACATGCTATACTATGACGTCAAAAACCCACAAAAATGACACATGCTTTACTATGCCGTCAAAAAACGACAAAAATGACACATGCTATACTATGACGTCAAAAATGACACATGCTACACTATGACGTCTAAAACCGACAAAAATGACACATGCTACACTATGACGTCAAAAATGACACATGCTACACTATGACGTCAAAAAACGACAAAAATGACACATGCTACACTATGACGTCAAAAACCGACAAAAATGACACATGCTACACTATGACGTCAAAAACCGACAAAAATGACACATGCTACACTATGACGTCAAAAATGACACATGCTACACTATGACGTCAAAAAACGACAAAATGACACATGCTATACTATGACGTCAAAAACCGACAAAAATGACACATGCTATACTATGACGTCAAAAAACAACAAAAATGACACATGCTACACTATGACGTCAAAAAACGACAAAAATGACACATGCTATACTATGACGTCAAAAAACGACAAAAATGACACATGCTATACTATGACGTCAAAAAACGACAAAAATGACACATGCTACACTATGACGTCAAAAATGACACATGCTACACTATGACGTCAAAAATGACACATGTTATACTATGACGTCAAAAAACGACAAAAATGACACATGCTATACTATGACGTCAAAAAGCGACAAAAATGACACATGCTACACTATGACGTCAAAAAACGACAAAAATGACACATGCTACACTATGACGTCAAAAACCGACAAAAATGACACATGCTATACTATGACGTCAAAAATGACACATGCTATACTATGACGTCAAAAACCGACAAAAATGACACATGCTATACTATGACGTCAAAAACCGACAAAAATGACACATGCTACACTATGACGTCAAAAACCGACAAAAATGACACATGCTACACTATGACGTCAAAAATGACACATGCTACACTATGACGTCAAAAAACGACAAAAATGACACATGCTATACTATGACGTCAAAAACCGACAAAAATGACACATGTTATACTATGACGTCAAAAAACGACAAAAATGACACATGCTACACTATGACGTCAAAAATGACACATGCTACACTATGACGTCAAAAAACGACAAAAATGACACATGCTATACTATGACGTCAAAAACCGACAAAAATGACACATGCTATACTATGACGTCAAAAAACGACAAAAATGACACATGCTATACTATGACGTCAAAAAACGACAAAAATGACACATGCTATACTATGACGTCAAAAAACGACAAAAATGACACATGCTACACTATGACGTCAAAAATGACACATGCTACACTATGACGTCAAAAATGACACATGTTATACTATGACGTCAAAAAACGACAAAAATGACACATGCTATACTATGACGTCAAAAAGCGACAAAAATGACACATGCTACACTATGACGTCAAAAAACGACAAAAATGACACATGCTACACTATGACGTCAAAAACCGACAAAAATGACACATGCTATACTATGACGTCAAAAATGACACATGCTATACTATGACGTCAAAAACCGACAAAAATGACACATGCTATACTATGACGTCAAAAACCGACAAAAATGACACATGCTACACTATGACGTCAAAAACCGACAAAAATGACACATGCTACACTATGACGTCAAAAATGACACATGCTACACTATGACGTCAAAAAACGACAAAAATGACACATGCTATACTATGACGTCAAAAACCGACAAAAATGACACATGTTATACTATGACGTCAAAAAACGACAAAAATGACACATGCTACACTATGACGTCAAAAAACGACAAAAATGACACATGCTATACTATGACGTCAAAAAACGACAAAAATGACACATGCTATACTATGACGTCAAAAAACGACAAAAATGACACATGCTACACTATGACGTCAAAAATGACACATGCTATACTATGACGTCAAAAACCGACAAAAATGACACATGCTATACTATGACGTCAAAAAACGACAAAAATGACACATGCTACACTATGACGTCAAAAACCGACAAAAATGACACATGCTATACTATGACGTCAAAAAACGACAAAATTGACACATGCTACACTATGACGTCAAAAATGACACATGCTATACTATGACGTCAAAAACCGACAAAAATGACACATGCTATACTATGACGTCAAAAAACGACAAAAATGACACATGCTACACTATGACGTCAAAAACCGACAAAAATGACACATGCTATACTATGACGTCAAAAACCGACAAAAATGACACATGCTATACTATGACGTCAAAAAACGACAAAAATGACACATGCTACACTATGACGTCAAAAAACGACAAAAATGACACATGCTATACTATGACGTCAAAAACCTACAAGAATGACACATGCTACACTATGACGTCAAAAATTACACATGCTACACTATGACGTCAAAAATGACACATGCTACACTATGACGTCAAAAATGACACATGCTATACTATGACGTCAAAAAACGACAAAAATGACACATGCTACACTATGACGTCAAAAACCGACAAAAATGACACATGCTACAGTATGACGTCAAAAACCGACAAAAATGACGCATGCTACACTATGACGTCAAAAACCGACAAAAATGACACATGCTATACTATGACGTCAAAAACCCACAAAAATGACACATGCTATACTATGACGTCAAAAATGACACATGCTACACTATGACGTCAAAAATGACACATGCTATACTATGACGTCAAAAATGACACATGCTACACTATGACGTCAAAAATGACACATGCTACACTATGACGTCAAAAATGACACATGCTACACTTTGACGTCAAAAAACGACACATGCTATACTATGACGTCAAAAAACGACAAAAATAACACATGCTATACTATGACGTCAAAAAGCGACAAAAATGACACATGCTATACTATGACGTCAAAAAGCGACAAAAATGACACATGCTACAGTATGACGTCAAAAACCGACAAAAATGACACATGCTACACTATGACGTCAAAAACCTACAAAAATGACACATGCTATACTATGACGTCAAAAAGCGACAAAAATGACACATGCTATACTATGACGTCAAAAAGCGACAAAAATGACACATGCTACAGTATGACGTCAAAAACCTACAAAAATGACACATGCTACACTATGACGTCAAAAACCTACAAAAATGACACATGCTATACTATGACGTCAAAAAGCGACAAAAATGACACATGGTATACTATGACGTCAAAAAGCGACAAAAATGACACATGCTACACTATGACGTCAAAAACCTACAAAAATGACACATGCTATACTATGACGTCAAAAAGCGACAAAAATGACACATGCTACACTATGACGTCAAAAACCTACAAAAATGACACATGCTACACTATGACGTCAAAAACCGACAAAAATGACACATGCTATACTATGACGTCAAAAATGACACATGCTATACTATGACGTCAAAAACCTACAAAAATGACACATGCTACACTATGACGTCAAAAACCGACAAAAATGACACATGCTACACTATGACGTCAAAAATGACACATGCTTTACTATGACGTCAAAAACCTACAAAAATGACACATGCTACACTATGACGTCAAAAACCGACAAAAATGACACATGCTACACTATGACGTCAAAAAACGACAAAAATGACACATGCTATACTATGACGTCAAAAAGCGACAAAAATGACACATGCTATACTATGACGTCAAAAAGCGACAAAAATGACACATGCTACACTATGACGTCAAAAACCTACAAAAATGACACATGCTACACTATGACGTCAAAAACCGACAAAAATGACACATGCTACACTATGACGTCAAAAAGCGACAAAAATGACACATGCTACACTATGACGTCAAAAACCGACAAAAATGACACATGCTTTACTATGACGTCAAAAACCTACAAAAATGACACATGCTATACTATGACGTCAAAAACCTACAAGAATGACACATGCTATACTATGACGTCAAAAACCTACAAAAATGACACATGCTACACTATGACGTCAAAAACCTACAAGAATGACACATGCTATACTATGACGTCAAAAATGACACATGCTACACTATGACGTCAAAAACCGACAAAAATGACACATGCTACACTATGACGTCAAAAATGACACATGCTACACTATGACGTCAAAAAACGACACATGCTATACTATGACGTCAAAAATGACACATGCTATACTATGACGTCAAAAAACGACAAAAATGACACATGCTATACTATGACGTCAAAAAGCGACAAAAATGACACATGCTACACTATGACGTCAAAAACCGACAAAAATGACACATGCTACACTATGACGTCAAAAATGACACATGCTATACTATGACGTCAAAAAACGACAAAAATGACACATGCTATACTATGACGTCAAAAAGCGACAAAAATGACACATGCTACACTATGACGTCAAAAACCGACAAAAATGACACATGCTACACTATGACGTCAAAAACCGACAAAAATGACACATGCTACACTATGACGTCAAAAACCGACAAAAATGACACATGCTACACTATGACGTCAAAAATGACACATGCTACACTATGACGTCAAAAACCGACAAAAATGACACATGCTATACTATGACGTCAAAAACCCACAAAAATGACACATGCTATACTATGACGTCAAAAATGACACATGCTACACTATGACGTCAAAAATGACACATGCTACACTATGACGTCAAAAATGACACATGCTACACTATGACGTCAAAAATGACACATGCTATACTATGACGTCAAAAATGACACATGCTACACTATGACGTCAAAAATTACACATGCTACACTATGACGTCAAAAATGACACATGCTATACTATGACGTCAAAAATGACACATGCTACACTTTGACGTCAAAAAACGACACATGCTATACTATGACGTCAAAAAACGACAAAAATGACACATGCTATACTATGACGTCAAAAATGACACATGCTTTACTATGACGTCAAAAACCTACAAAAATGACACATGCTACACTATGACGTCAAAAAACGACAAAAATGACACATGCTACACTATGACGTCAAAAATGACACATGCTTTACTATGACGTCAAAAAACGACAAAAATGACACATGCTATACTATGACGTCAAAAAACGACAAAAATGACACATGCTACACTATGACGTCTAAAACCGACAAAAATGACACATGCTACACTATGACGTCAAAAATGACACATGCTACACTATGACGTCAAAAAACGACAAAAATGACACATGCTACACTATGACGTCAAAAATGACACATGCTTTACTATGACGTCAAAAACCTACAAAAATGACACATGCTATACTATGACGTCAAAAACCTACAAGAATGACACATGCTACACTATGACGTCAAAAATGACACATGCTACACTATGACGTCAAAAATGACACATGCTACACTATGACGTCAAAAATGACACATGCTATACTATGACGTCAAAAAACGACAAAAATGACACATGCTATACTATGACGTCAAAAAGCGACAAAAATGACACATGCTACACTATGACGTCTAAAACCGACAAAAATGACACATGCTACACTATGACGTCAAAAATGACACATGCTACACTATGACGTCAAAAAACGACAAAAATGACACATGCTACACTATGACGTCAAAAACCGACAAAAATGACACATGCTACACTATGACGTCAAAAACCGACAAAAATGACACATGCTACACTATGACGTCAAAAACCGACAAAAATGACACATGCTACACTATGACGTCAAAAACCTACAAAAATGACACATGCTACACTATGACGTCAAAAACCGACAAAAATGACACATGCTACACTATGACGTCAAAAATGACACATGCTACACTATGACGTCAAAAAACGACACATGCTATACTATGACGTCAAAAAACGACAAAAATGACACATGCTATACTATGACGTCAAAAAACGACAAAAATGACACATGCTACACTATGACGTCAAAAATGACACATGTTATACTATGACGTCAAAAAACGACAAAAATGACACATGCTATACTATGACGTCAAAAAGCGACAAAAATGACACATGCTACACTATGACGTCAAAAACCGACAAAAATGACACATGCTACACTATGACGTCAAAAACCGACAAAAATGACAAATGCTACACTATGACGTCAAAAACCGACAAAAATGACACATGCTACACTATGACGTCAAAAATGACACATGCTACACTATGACGTCAAAAAACGACACATGCTATACTATGACGTCAAAAAACGACAAAAATGACACATGCTACACTATGACGTCAAAAACCGACAAAAATGACACATGCTACACTATGACGTCAAAAACCGACAAAAATGACACATGCTACACTATGACGTCAAAAATGACACATGCTACACTATGACGTCAAAAAACCGACAAAAATGACACATGCTACACTATGACGTCAAAAATGACACATGCTACACTATGACGTCAAAAAACGACACATGCTACACTATGACGTCAAAAACCGACAAAAATGACACATGCTATACTATGACGTCAAAAAACGACAAAAATGACACATGCTACACTATGACCTCAAAAACCGACAAAAATGACACATGCTACACTATGACGTCAAAAATGACACATGCTACACTATGACGTCAAAAACCGACAAAAATGACACATGCTACACTATGACGTCAAAAATGACACATGATACACTATGACGTCAAAAACCGACAAAAATGACACATGCTACACTATGACGTCAAAAAACGACAAAAATGACACATGCTACACTATGACGTCAAAAATGACACATGCTATACTATGCCGTCAAAAATGACACATGCTACACTATGACGTCAAAAATGACACATGCTACACTATGCCGTCAAAAAACGACAAAAATGACACATGCTATACTATGACGTCAAAAATGACACATGCTACACTATGCCGTCAAAAAACGACAAAAATGACACATGCTATACTATGACGTCAAAAATGACACATGCTATACTATGACGTCAAAAACCGACAAAAATGACACATGCTATACTATGACGTCAAAAAACGACAAAAATGACACATGCTATACTATGACGACAAAAATGACACATGCTATACTATGACGTCAAAAACCCACAAAAATGACACATGCTACACTATGACGTCAAAAATGACACATGCTACACTATGACGTCTAAAACCGACAAAAATGACACATGCTACACTATGACGTCAAAAATGACACATGCTACACTATGACGTCAAAAAACGACAAAAATGACACATGCTACACTATGACGTCAAAAATGACACATGCTACACTATGACGTCTAAAAACGACAAAAATGACACATGCTATACTATGACGTCAAAAATGACACATGCTACACTATGACGTCTAAAACCGACAAAAATGACACATGCTACACTATGACGTCAAAAATGACACATGCTACACTATGACGTCAAAAATGACACATGCTACACTATGACGTCAAAAATGACACATGCTACACTATGACGTCAAAAATGACACATGCTACACTTTGACGTCAAAAAACGACAAAAATGACACATGCTACACTTTGACGTCAAAAAACGACACATGCTATACTATGACGTCAAAAACCGACAAAAATGACACATGCTACACTATGACGTCAAAAAACGACAAAAATGACACATGCTATACTATGACGACAAAAATGACACATGCTATACTATGACGTCAAAAACCCACAAAAATGACACATGCTACACTATGACGTCAAAAATGACACATGCTACACTATGACGTCTAAAACCGACAAAAATGACACATGCTACACTATGACGTCAAAAATGACACATGCTACACTATGACGTCAAAAAACGACAAAAATGACACATGCTACACTATGACGTCAAAAATGACACATGCTACACTATGACGTCTAAAAACGACAAAAATGACACATGCTATACTATGACGTCAAAAATGACACATGCTACACTATGACGTCTAAAACCGACAAAAATGACACATGCTACACTATGACGTCAAAAATGACACATGCTACACTATGACGTCAAAAATGACACATGCTACACTATGACGTCAAAAATGACACATGCTACACTTTGACGTCAAAAAACGACAAAAATGACACATGCTACACTTTGACGTCAAAAAACGACACATGCTATACTATGACGTCAAAAACCGACAAAAATGACACATGCTACACTATGACGTCAAAAAACGACAAAAATGACACATGCTACACTATGACGTCAAAAATGACACATGCTATACTATGACGTCAAAAACCGACAAAAATGACACATGCTACACTATGACGTCAAAAATGACACATGCTATACTATGACGTCAAAAACCGACAAAAATGACACATGCTATACTATGCCGTCAAAAAACGACAAAAATGACACATGCTATACTATGACGTCAAAAATGACACATGCTATACTATGACGTCAAAAACCCACAAAAATGACACATGCTTTACTATGCCGTCAAAAAACGACAAAAATGACACATGCTACACTATGACGTCAAAAATGACACATGCTATACTATGACGTCAAAAACCGACAAAAATGACACATGCTACACTATGACGTCAAAAATGACACATGCTACACTATGACGTCAAAAATGACACATGCTATACTATGACGTCAAAAATGACACATGCTATACTATGCCGTCAAAAAACGACAAAAATGACACATGCTATACTATGCCGTCAAAAATGACACATGCTACACTATGACGTCAAAAATGACACATGCTACACTATGCCGTCAAAAAACGACAAAAATGACACATGCTATACTATGACGTCAAAAATGACACATGCTACACTATGCCGTCAAAAAACGACAAAAATGACACATGCTATACTATGACGTCAAAAATGACACATGCTATACTATGACGTCAAAAACCGACAAAAATGACACATGCTATACTATGACGTCAAAAAACGACAAAAATGACACATGCTATACTATGACGACAAAAATGACACATGCTATACTATGACGTCAAAAACCCACAAAAATGACACATGCTACACTATGACGTCAAAAATGACACATGCTACACTATGACGTCTAAAACCGACAAAAATGACACATGCTACACTATGACGTCAAAAATGACACATGCTACACTATGACGTCAAAAAACGACAAAAATGACACATGCTACACTATGACGTCAAAAATGACACATGCTACACTATGACGTCTAAAAACGACAAAAATGACACATGCTATACTATGACGTCAAAAATGACACATGCTACACTATGACGTCTAAAACCGACAAAAATGACACATGCTACACTATGACGTCAAAAATGACACATGCTACACTATGACGTCAAAAAACGACAAAAATGACACATGCTACACTATGACGTCAAAAACCGACAAAAATGACACATGCTACACTATGACGTCAAAAATGACACATGCTACACTATGACGTCAAAAAACGACAAAAATGACACATGCTACACTATGACGTCAAAAACCGACAAAAATGACACATGCTTTACTATGCCGTCAAAAAACGACAAAAATGACACATGCTATACTATGACGTCAAAAATGACACATGCTACACTATGACGTCTAAAACCGACAAAAATGACACATGCTACACTATGACGTCAAAAACCGACAAAAATGACACATGCTACACTATGACGTCAAAAACCGACAAAAATGACACATGCTACACTATGACGTCAAAAATGACACATGCTACACTATGACGTCAAAAAACGACAAAAATGACACATGCTATACTATGACGTCAAAAACCGACAAAAATGACACATGCTATACTATGACGTCAAAAAACGACAAAAATGACACATGCTACACTATGACGTCAAAAAACGACAAAAATGACACATGCTATACTATGACGTCAAAAAACGACAAAAATGACACATGCTATACTATGACGTCAAAAAACGACAAAAATGACACATGCTACACTATGACGTCAAAAATGACACATGCTACACTATGACGTCAAAAAACGACAAAAATGACACATGCTATACTATGACGTCAAAAAACGACAAAAATGACACATGCTACACTATGACGACAAAAATGACACATGCTACACTATGACGTCAAAAACCGACAAAAATGACACATGCTATACTATGACGTCAAAAATGACACATGCTATACTATGACGTCAAAAACCGACAAAAATGACACATGCTATACTATGACGTCAAAAACCGACAAAAATGACACATGCTACACTATGACGTCAAAAACCGACAAAAATGACACATGCTACACTATGACGTCAAAAATGACACATGCTACACTATGACGTCAAAAAACGACAAAAATGACACATGCTATACTATGACGTCAAAAAACGACAAAAATGACACATGCTACACTATGACGTCAAAAATGACACATGCTACACTATGACGTCAAAAAACGACAAAAATGACACATGCTATACTATGACGTCAAAAAACGACAAAAATGACACATGCTACACTATGACGTCAAAAAACGACAAAAATGACACATGCTACACTATGACGTCAAAAATGACACATGCTACACTATGACGTCAAAAAACGACAAAAATGACACATGCTACACTATGACGTCAAAAATGACACATGCTACACTATGACGTCAAAAATGACACATGTTATACTATGACGTCAAAAATGACACATGCTACACTATGACGTCAAAAATGACACATGCTATACTATGACGTCAAAAACCGACAAAAATGACACATGCTACACTATGACGTCAAAAATGACACATGCTACACTATGACGTCAAAAATGACACATGCTATACTATGACGTCAAAAATGACACATGCTATACTATGCCGTCAAAAAACGACAAAAATGACACATGCTATACTATGCCGTCAAAAATGACACATGCTACACTATGACGTCAAAAATGACACATACTATACTATGCCGTCAAAAAACGACAAAAATGACACATGCTACACTATGCCGTCAAAAAACGACAAAAATGACACATGCTATACTATGACGTCAAAAATGACACATGCTATACTATGACGTCAAAAACCCACAAAAATGACACATGCTACACTATGACGTCAAAAATGACACATGCTTTACTATGCCGTCAAAAAACGACAAAAATGACACATGCTATACTATGACGTCAAAAATGACACATGCTACACTATGCCGTCAAAAAACGACAAAAATGACACATGCTATACTATGACGTCAAAAATGACACATGCTATACTATGACGTCAAAAACCCACAAAAATGACACATGCTTTACTATGCCGTCAAAAAACGACAAAAATGACACATGCTATACTATGACGTCAAAAATGACACATGCTACACTATGACGTCTAAAACCGACAAAAATGACACATGCTACACTATGACGTCAAAAATGACACATGCTACACTATGACGTCAAAAACCGACAAAAATGACACATGCTACACTATGACGTCAAAAACCGACAAAAATGACACATGCTACACTATGACGTCAAAAATGACACATGCTACACTATGACGTCAAAAAAACGACAAAAATGACACATGCTATACTATGACGTCAAAAACCGACAAAAATGACACATGCTATACTATGACGTCAAAAAACGACAAAAATGACACATGCTACACTATGACGTCAAAAAACGACAAAAATGACACATGCTACACTATGACGTCAAAAAACGACAAAAATGACACATGCTATACTATGACGTCAAAAAACGACAAAAATGACACATGCTACACTATGACGTCAAAAATGACACATGCTACACTATGACGTCAAAAATGACACATGTTATACTATGACGTCAAAAAACGACAAAAATGACACATGCTATACTATGACGTCAAAAAGCGACAAAAATGACACATGCTACACTATGACGTCAAAAAACGACAAAAATGACACATGCTACACTATGACGTCAAAAACCGACAAAAATGACACATGCTATACTATGACGTCAAAAATGACACATGCTATACTATGACGTCAAAAACCGACAAAAATGACACATGCTACACTATGACGTCAAAAACCGACAAAAATGACACATGCTACACTATGACGTCAAAAATGACACATGCTATACTATGACGTCAAAAACCGACAAAAATGACACATGCTACACTATGACGTCAAAAACCGACAAAAATGACACATGCTACACTATGACGTCAAAAAACGACAAAAATGACACATGCTACACTATGACGTCAAAAATGACACATGCTACACTATGACGTCAAAAATGACACATGCTATACTATGACGTCAAAAATGACACATGCTATACTATGCCGTCAAAAAACGACAAAAATGACACATGCTATACTATGCCGTCAAAAATGACACATGCTACACTATGACGTCAAAAATGACACATACTATACTATGCCGTCAAAAAACGACAAAAATGACACATGCTACACTATGCCGTCAAAAAACGACAAAAATGACACATGCTATACTATGACGTCAAAAATGACACATGCTATACTATGACGTCAAAAACCCACAAAAATGACACATGCTACACTATGACGTCAAAAATGACACATGCTTTACTATGCCGTCAAAAAACGACAAAAATGACACATGCTATACTATGACGTCAAAAATGACACATGCTACACTATGCCGTCAAAAAACGACAAAAATGACACATGCTATACTATGACGTCAAAAATGACACATGCTATACTATGACGTCAAAAACCCACAAAAATGACACATGCTTTACTATGCCGTCAAAAAACGACAAAAATGACACATGCTATACTATGACGTCAAAAATGACACATGCTACACTATGACGTCTAAAACCGACAAAAATGACACATGCTACACTATGACGTCAAAAATGACACATGCTACACTATGACGTCAAAAACCGACAAAAATGACACATGCTACACTATGACGTCAAAAACCGACAAAAATGACACATGCTACACTATGACGTCAAAAATGACACATGCTACACTATGACGTCAAAAAACGACAAAAATGACACATGCTATACTATGACGTCAAAAAACGACAAAAATGACACATGCTATACTATGACGTCAAAAAACGACAAAAATGACACATGCTACACTATGACGTCAAAAAACGACAAAAATGACACATGCTACACTATGACGTCAAAAAACGACAAAAATGACACATGCTATACTATGACGTCAAAAAACGACAAAAATGACACATGCTACACTATGACGTCAAAAATGACACATGCTACACTATGACGTCAAAAATGACACATGTTATACTATGACGTCAAAAAACGACAAAAATGACACATGCTATACTATGACGTCAAAAAGCGACAAAAATGACACATGCTACACTATGACGTCAAAAAACGACAAAAATGACACATGCTACACTATGACGTCAAAAACCGACAAAAATGACACATGCTATACTATGACGTCAAAAATGACACATGCTATACTATGACGTCAAAAACCGACAAAAATGACACATGCTACACTATGACGTCAAAAACCGACAAAAATGACACATGCTACACTATGACGTCAAAAATGACACATGCTATACTATGACGTCAAAAACCGACAAAAATGACACATGCTACACTATGACGTCAAAAACCGACAAAAATGACACATGCTACACTATGACGTCAAAAAACGACAAAAATGACACATGCTACACTATGACGTCAAAAATGACACATGCTATACTATGACGTCAAAAATGACACATGCTATACTATGCCGTCAAAAAACGACAAAAATGACACATGCTATACTATGACGTCAAAAACCGACAAAAATGACACATGCTATACTATGACGTCAAAAAACGACAAAAATGACACATGCTATACTATGACGTCAAAAAACGACAAAAATGACACATGCTATACTATGACGTCAAAAACCGACAAAAATGACACATGCTATACTATGACGTCAAAAATGACACATGCTATACTATGACGTCAAAAATGACACATGCTATACTATGACGTCAAAAACCGACAAAAATGACACATGCTATACTATGACGTCAAAAACCGACAAAAATGACACATGCTATACTATGACGTCAAAAATGACACATGCTATACTATGACGTCAAAAATGACACATGCTATACTATGCCGTCAAAAAACGACAAAAATGACACTTGCTACACTATGACGTCAAAAATGACACATGCTATACTAGGACGTCAAAAATGACACATGCTATACTATGCCGTCAAAAAACGACAAAAATGACACTTGCTACACTATGACGTCAAAAATGACACATGCTATACTATGACGTCAAAAACCGACAAAAATGACACATGCTACACTATGACGTCAAAAATGACACATGCTACACTATGACGTCAAAAATGACACATGCTACACTATGACGTCAAAAATGACACATGCTACACTATGACGTCAAAAATGACACATGCTATACTATGACGTCAAAAATGACACATGCTACACTATGACGTCAAAAATGACACATGCTACACTATGACGTCAAAAATGACACATGCTATACTATGACGTCAAAAATGACACATGCTATACTATGACGTCAAAAACCGACAAAAATGACACATGCTATACTATGACGTCAAAAATGACACATGCTATACTATGACGTCAAAAATGACACATGCTATACTATGCCGTCAAAAAACGACAAAAATGACACTTGCTACACTATGACGTCAAAAATGACACATGCTATACTATGACGTCAAAAATGACACATGCTATACTATGCCGTCAAAAAACGACAAAAATGACACTTGCTACACTATGACGTCAAAAATGACACATGCTACACTATGACGTCAAAAATGACACATGCTACACTATGACGTCAAAAATGACACATGCTATACTATGACGTCAAAAATGACACATGCTACACTATGACGTCAAAAATGACACATGCTACACTATGACGTCAAAAATGACACATGCTATACTATGACGTCAAAAATGACACATGCTACACTATGACGTCAAAAACCCACAAAAATGACACATGCTACACTATGACGTCAAAAATGACACATGCTTTACTATGCCGTCAAAAAACGACAAAAATGACACATGCTATACTATGACGTCAAAAATGACACATGCTACACTATGCCGTCAAAAAACGACAAAAATGACACATGCTATACTATGACGTCAAAAATGACACATGCTATACTATGACGTCAAAAACCCACAAAAATGACACATGCTTTACTATGCCGTCAAAAAACGACAAAAATGACACATGCTATACTATGACGTCAAAAATGACACATGCTACACTATGACGTCTAAAACCGACAAAAATGACACATGCTACACTATGACGTCAAAAATGACACATGCTACACTATGACGTCAAAAACCGACAAAAATGACACATGCTACACTATGACGTCAAAAACCGACAAAAATGACACATGCTACACTATGACGTCAAAAATGACACATGCTACACTATGACGTCAAAAAACGACAAAAATGACACATGCTATACTATGACGTCAAAAACCGACAAAAATGACACATGCTATACTATGACGTCAAAAAACGACAAAAATGACACATGCTACACTATGACGTCAAAAAACGACAAAAATGACACATGCTACACTATGACGTCAAAAAACGACAAAAATGACACATGCTATACTATGACGTCAAAAAACGACAAAAATGACATGCTACACTATGACGTCAAAAATGACACATGCTACACTATGACGTCAAAAATGACACATGTTATACTATGACGTCAAAAAACGACAAAAATGACACATGCTATACTATGACGTCAAAAAGCGACAAAAATGACACATGCTACACTATGACGTCAAAAAACGACAAAAATGACACATGCTACACTATGACGTCAAAAACCGACAAAAATGACACATGCTATACTATGACGTCAAAAATGACACATGCTATACTATGACGTCAAAAACCGACAAAAATGACACATGCTACACTATGACGTCAAAAACCGACAAAAATGACACATGCTACACTATGACGTCAAAAATGACACATGCTATACTATGACGTCAAAAACCGACAAAAATGACACATGCTACACTATGACGTCAAAAACCGACAAAAATGACACATGCTACACTATGACGTCAAAAAACAACAAAAATGACACATGCTATACTATGACGTCAAAAACCGACAAAAATGACACATGCTATACTATGACGTCAAAAAACGACAAAAATGACACATGCTACACTATGACGTCAAAAAACGACAAAAATGACACATGCTACACTATGACGTCAAAAATGACACATGCTATACTATGACGTCAAAAATGACACATGCTATACTATGCCGTCAAAAAACGACAAAAATGACACATGCTATACTATGACGTCAAAAACCGACAAAAATGACACATGCTATACTATGACGTCAAAAAACGACAAAAATGACACATGCTATACTATGACGTCAAAAAACGACAAAAATGACACATGCTATACTATGACGTCAAAAACCGACAAAAATGACACATGCTACACTATGACGTCAAAAATGACACATGCTATACTATGACGTCAAAAATGACACATGCTATACTATGACGTCAAAAATGACACATGCTATACTATGACGTCAAAAACCGACAAAAATGACACATGCTATACTATGACGTCAAAAACCGACAAAAATGACACATGCTATACTATGACGTCAAAAACCGACAAAAATGACACATGCTATACTATGACGTCAAAAATGACACATGCTATACTATGACGTCAAAAACCGACAAAAATGACACATGCTATACTATGACGTCAAAAACCGACAAAAATGACACATGCTATACTATGACGTCAAAAACCGACAAAAATGACACATGCTATACTATGACGTCAAAAATGACACATGCTATACTATGACGTCAAAAACCGACAAAAATGACACATGCTACACTATGACGTCAAAAACCGACAAAAATGACACATGCTATACTATGACGTCAAAAATGACACATGCTATACTATGACGTCAAAAATGACACATGCTATACTATGCCGTCAAAAAACGACAAAAATGACACTTGCTACACTATGACGTCAAAAATGACACATGCTATACTATGACGTCAAAAATGACACATGCTATACTATGCCGTCAAAAAACGACAAAAATGACACTTGCTACACTATGACGTCAAAAATGACACATGCTACACTATGACGTCAAAAATGACACATGCTACACTATGACGTCAAAAATGACACATGCTATACTATGACGTCAAAAATGACACATGCTACACTATGACGTCAAAAATGACACATGCTACACTATGACGTCAAAAATGACACATGCTATACTATGACGTCAAAAATGACACATGCTATACTATGACGTCAAAAATGACACATGCTATACTATGCCGTCAAAAAACGACAAAAATGACACTTGCTACACTATGACGTCAAAAATGACACATGCTATACTATGACGTCAAAAATGACACATGCTATACTATGCCGTCAAAAAACGACAAAAATGACACATGCTATACTATGACGTCAAAAAACGACAAAAATGACACTTGCTACACTATGACGTCAAAAATGACACATGCTACACTATGACGTCAAAAATGACACATGCTATACTATGACGTCAAAAATGACACATGCTACACTATGACGTCAAAAATGACACATGCTACACTATGACGTCAAAAATGACACATGCTATACTATGACGTCAAAAATGACACATGCTACACTATGACGTCAAAAATGACACATGCTACACTATGACGTCAAAAATGACACATGCTACACTATGACGTCAAAAATGACACATGCTACACTATGACGTCAAAAATGACACATGCTACACTATGACGTCAAAAATGACACATGCTATACTATGACGTCAAAAATGACACATGCTACACTATGACGTCAAAAATGACACATGCTATACTATGACGTCAAAAATGACACATGCTACACTATGACGTCAAAAATGACACATGCTACACTATGACGTCAAAAATGACACATGCTACACTATGACGTCAAAAATGACACATGCTACACTATGACGTCAAAAATGACACATGCTACACTATGACGTCAAAAATGACACATGCTATACTATGACGTCAAAAATGACACATGCTATACTATGCCGTCAAAAAACGACAAAAATGACACATGCTATACTATGACGTCAAAAATGACACATGCTATACTATGACGTCAAAAATGACACATGCTATACTATGCCGTCAAAAAACGTCAAAAATGACACATGCTACACTATGACGTCAAAAATGACACATGCTATACTATGACGTCAAAAATGACACATGCTACACTATGACGTCAAAAATGACACATGCTATACTATGACGTCAAAAATGACACATGCTATACTATGACGTCAAAAAACGACAAAAATGACACATGCTATACTATGACGTCAAAAATCTACAAAAATGACGCATGCTATACTATGACGTCAGAAATACATTAAAGTTGCAAATAAAAAAATGATTAAATTTATTTTCAAAGTAATAAAATAAACATTTTACTGCCTAAAATAACAGCATTCCTTTAATTAACACTTGATTATTTGTAGCAAAGGATTGAAGCATTTCTGCTCAGATTATCATCTCTGCGTTGGGCTGATTTGGTGATTTATTGTGTTCTTTTGGATTAATATTGAATAATTTTATTATCAAAAGGAGTTCAATTGTTTTGTAAGCTAAAACTGTTGCGCTTGGAGTTTTGGGTCAAACTTATTTTGAAGGTTTTTTCCCATCTTGTTTTGTACAGTTTTGGCTTAATTACAGTTCTGAACTTGTTCTTTTAGTAAATGACCTTTTTTGAGTCTCCAGTTACCGATTAGTCGATTACAAAATTTGTTATTTCAATAACCAATGAATCACAATTAATTCAATTGATCGTTTCAGCCCTAGTTTAAAGTCTACTACATGAAACGCCAGAGTGACCAGAGTTCCCTCATCAGTGCTTCCCCTCCCCCACCTGTTGCCTACCCTAAATATAAAGTGTCATTAGAGGAGAATAAAAAGGAAGGACTCCTTATTGAATCGTTGTACCAGTAACTATTTAAGGTTTTCCAGTAAAAACGCTGAGTGGGTCCAGGTGTTACCTTACAGCCACAAGCCGCCAGCGCCGGCGCCAGCACCAGGCTCACTTTGTCCCCCACCCCTCCTGTTGAGTGTTTGTCCACCATCAGCCTCTTCCAGTCGTCCGGCCACCTCATCACCTCCCCAGATACCATCATCCCCCAGGTCAGCGTGCGAATCTCCGCGGCCACCATCCCTCGCTGCCAGATCGCCATCAGCATGGCCCCTTAAGGCAGAGGCAGAAATGAAAGCCGCTCGGCTTCAGTTTGGCTCTGAATCGAGCCGTTCCTACCGATCTGGCAGTCCTGCATCCGTCCGGTTGTTACAGACTCGATGAAGAATTTGATCTCCTCATCGGTCAGCTGACCTCCGTCCCTCTTCTTCCTGATCAGATCTACGATGGACGGCATGGCGGCCTGGAGAAACACGAATATTCAGCTAGAATATTTACGCTTGGATGTGTTTATTGAGGCAACACCAACTTTTTATTGAGTTTTAATTGGGGCTGAATGATCAAAGAATGACATTATAACATAATAAAAACCTTGAAAATGTTAATTTTACACTATTCCCTAATATTACAAAGTAGATGAGCTAAAATAATGTTTTCCATTTGTCAGATTGTAGTATTGTTTTGAAGTGAAGTTTATTAGTATAGCACATTTCAGCAACATGACAATTTAAATTGTTTTACATGATGAAAACATAGATCATTAAATAAAGAGAAGTTATAATCCAGAATTAATATATTTTCTAGTTATATTGGATCAAATTCAGCTCTAAATAAATGGTGTTTTTAGCCTTAATTTAAAGGAACTCAGTGTTTTGGTTGTTTTGCAGTTTTCTGGTCGTTTGTTTCAAATTAGAGGAGCATAAAAACTGAAAGCTTATTCTCCATTTTTGGTCATTTATTTAATCTCTTTTGGTGATTAAATAAATTATTTTTTTAACTGAATTGAATAGAAAAAATACTTAAATTTAGTTGGTACTACTACATAAAAAACAATCTAGTTTTTGTGTCTAAAATGCAGATTTGTCTAGTTTGAGGCTCTTTAATTCAAAAATGAATAAACTTTATCATTTAAGTGCTTGTTAAAAAGTCACACAGACGGTGTTGTTGCACAACCCGCCCTCTCTCTCTCTACTTCCTCTGGGAGATGTGCTACCAGCTCTCCATCTAACGGGTGAAATGAGTTTCCTAAATCTGCTGGGATTTATCCAGAACTGAAGTAAACTCTGTTTAAGCTGGTTTCGAGAAACGATTCGCCTGGTTTCTGACGGCCAACATCCAGGTGTCCCACCCTTCTTCCCCCTGTGAATTAGCCAGACTGAGCAGCCTACAGCCAACTAGTTTCACAGAGCACACCTGTTAACGGTCGCTCGTTCTCTATTTTACAACTTGCATTTGTTATTGAACCAGGTAGGTTTTAGTGACTCGGGCGAGTCCCAAGGATGATGTTGTACATATGGGTTACCAGCAACCTAAAAACATTTTCCACTTTTTCCTCTCCAGAATCAAACATCAGAGCTATTTTACAACCATCAAAGAACCTTAAGGTGACTCATTAACTGAATGTCCACAACATCTTTTAGATTTTCTTTATGCTAAATATTTTATTAGTAAGGCATTTTTGCAAGGGTCAGTACAGCTTAATTCAGTAGCAGAAATAATCAAATAAGTAAAATCAATCATCTAGTCTATCTTTCCCTACTGCTGACACTGAGAACTAAAAAAGGGAACCTTAGAGAGAGAGACGGACGGAGTTTGGTGTTTCGAACCCCAGACCTGGCCTGATGATGAAGAAGGTGCTGCAGCAGGAGGAGGAAGTTGATCGGTGAAGGCAGGGATCTCTGTAGGTCTGATGAGCTTCTTCTCCGCATGGATGGTGAGGTCACACAGGACTTGGTGCTGGCAGGAAGAGTCTGAAGCTCCTTTCATCTTGTCTCACAATCTTCCGGGTCCGTTGAGATGTAGACGCGCTGACCTCATGGAAGGAAGGCACCAGTTCTTCTTCTTTGTTCTTTGTCTTCTTCTTTGTTCTTTGTTCTTTGCTTTTATCTTCATCTTTGTCTTTGGGGTCTGAACCCAGCTGATGAGAGAAGTGCGATGTGAAGGTTGTGGGCCAGACGGGTTGGTCCCCATGAGCAGGACAGTCTTCGGCTCTGTGGCCCCGGCTCTTCTTCAGCTGCAGAGTTCTTTGTCCATCTGGATCTCGGCTTGAAGCTGCTTGGAGGATCCAACCAAAGGTTCCTCTTTTGGTGCGTTAGCATTGGCTAGCACTGATGCTGTGTTTATTTCATTGACTGTCTGATCAGACAGATGATCTCATATCCATCACTGTTTTACAGACATTATGTCCTGATGTCTGTGCTAATGTCTCAGGGTTGCTCAACCTCCTACATCCATTACCTGCACAACCTTTTCTTTGAAAAGTTTAAGTTGTTCAACAATCTGTTTCCAAATAAGGCGTTGATCATCTCTGCTCTCCTCTTAGTTCCCCTTTTTCCCTTATCCTTTCACCTACCATCTACCTCCAACATATCAGTGATGTTTAATTGCAGTTACACCTTTTTACACCATTTCAAGTTCAATGTCAAAATCACATTTAAAATTTCTTTAGCTTCTCTGATTTAGCATTCATTTATAATTTTATGATAACCATGACTTATTAGTTACTGTTATTATAATCTTAATGTGAGTTATTACAGATGTTTCCTGAGAATCAACCAAGAATAATCCATGATTCTAATTATTTGATACCAAAGATTTTTACTTGTTTTACTTCTATTTCCACAAATGTAAGAGCAAGTATTCTTACAAGTAAACCAATATTAATATAAGTATTTTACTTTGAATTGTATTCAATTACTCAAAATGTTTAGACTTTATTCTTTAAAACTTTCATGCTTTGAAATAAGGAATAGTCTCAGCTATTTTTATAAATCTTCACTCTGGAAACCTACTTCCTCTTTTTCCAGGAAACCTGCTCCTCCTGTCTCATGTCTCTGTCTGACTATAATTTCTTATGATTAAATAGACAAAAGAAATACAATTAAAGCAAAGTTTGCAGGAAACAAAAACAACACACACAACCAGATTGATCTTATTGAAGTTTAAGTCTACTGTTGGGTCTTGATGTCACTTGTGTGATAAATTTTAAAGGTAACTTTATTTATTGTTACTGTTAAATTAATTCTCCAGCATGGGGAAGTGGGATGATCTCGGGTTTTCTTGACAACGGTAAATCATTTAACTGAAAATCTGCAGATTTTCTGCCAGTTTATTGTCTCCTCAGCAGTAACAACTTTTTATTTTACTACTAATCTTCACCATCATTAACCAACCAATAAAATCTGCTTTAAATTGAGAAATAAATTATTTAAATGTAGCTCTTAGCTGGTCATAAAAGTCAAAGTGAGTGAGGCGTCGCGCAGCAGATGGATCCTACCTGTTCTGCAGTCGAAGTGGCGTTGACCTGTTGGCAGAATGACCCACCTGCAGGTCGGGGCGCCGTCAGCCAATCAGAGAGCAGGGGGAGGAGCCAATCGGTTTACAGGAAACTCCTGGGTCAAGTTGAAGTTCATGTTGTGGTTATCTCAGTTTTGTTTGCAGACTGTCGTGTACCTTCATGTCAGGATATGCAGTTTGGAGAAAAACCAAACTAACTCGCTTTAAAAACAACGAATAACAAGTTCATACAGAAAACTTCATAAATCTGACCAGAATATTTAAGATTTTACAGAAAACTTCATTAATCTGACCAGAATGTTTAAGATTTTACAGAAAACTTCATTAATCTGACCAGAATGTTTAAGATTTTACAGAAAACTTCATTAATCTGACCAGAATATTTAAGATATTACTGCAACTCTGATAATTAATATCATCAGGAGTTTCTTGTTCTGTTTTATTCAACTTTTCTGTCCCAGGATTTTCTTAAGTATATACAGAAGAAAGAAAAGTAAAATTAATCCATAATTTTAAAGGTAAAGGGCAATTTTACTTTTTAAAGCACATTTTCAGCAACAAGGTAATACAAAGTGCTTTACAAGAATTAAAAGAAAATACAAACAAAATAAACCAAAGGAAAGAAAAAGAATCTGATGTTGATCTAAACTAGGTGCTCCTGTTCAGGGTTGGTAGAAAAGTATCCTCTGGTCTGATTCCTTTTCTGGGTTGCAACTATAGGAGTCTATCTGCATAATAATCTAAAAATATATCTAGTATAATATTGGTCTAAATAGTGAGTACAGTATCTAAAAATATAAGCTAAAGAGTGACTAAACTAGAGTCTCTGGATTCCAAGTTTGTTCCAATTCCTTTCTGGGTTAAAAGTGAGTACTCCACAGTTTCTAACAAAATAAAATAAGAAAGAGGAAAGGACACATTAGAGCAAATGGCAACATTCAGACAAAACACAGGTATGAGTGACATCAGGGGCCATGAAACTACGTTGCTCAGAAGTCCGATAAGATGTTATTATCAAGGCATGTCCTTGGGAGCGCTCAGCTCCACAGCTGCATGGATAACAGGAGGTGGGAAGGAGCGTTATGTTTACATATCTTCAAGGATTGGAGACATGCAGCCCTTCCAAGGCAACACGGGGAAAGCCAATTCAGATACAGAATGTCTTAGGTCGGGTAGATTATGAATTTCAATCTTCCCTAAAGTCTCTCCGATACATCTCAGTTCCCAATTATCCAAATTAGTTTGGTCGTTCCACTGAGCCGAAACTAGCAACTTCTCCCAGATCGATTCCATCCTGTTAGTGAGTTTTGAGTCCTCAGCTGGGCTGCGAGTCTCAGCGAGACTCACATCTGACTCTGTCCCCACTCTGTCCGCTAGTTCGACCAAATCCGTCACAAATCTGTCGATAAGCCAGGTGTCCGCAAGCTCCAAACAGCAGAAATCCTGTTATCATGAATAAATCCAGGGTGAATCCCGCCGGGTGTGTCCCTGCAGGGCAAGAGGCTCTCCTGTGCCCAGTCTTCTCATCGAGAAAATTTGAGCAATTGCATTGCTGAACTGCTTTCAACAAATAAAAATGAAAAAGCAATCAATAAAAAAAGAGGTAAAATTATGAAAAAAATTGTCCTGCTTCAGAAATGATTTACCATGACCAGCAGAGTTAGTCTAAAGTAATTATTTAACTTAATGTAGGGAAGTTGTGCTGGCTTTAATGAGCCTATAATAACCTTCCTAAAGAAAAGAAACTGATTATTGATTGATTATTTGGGTCAGTTTCCTCTGTAAAGTCGGACCTTTTTATTGTTTTCAGGAATTTGCATCAAACAAATAGAAAAATAACTTTTTTACTTGATTTTTTAAATAGTTTCAACATTTGTATGACATTTTTGTCTTTATCACCCCATATTTTATCAGAAAAGTATAAATTATAAATATAGATTTTATTTTAATGTAATAATTCAAGAATATGCAAAAGAAAATGCTCAGTTTGCATGAAATTACTGCTAGTAACTAAAGGTTAAATAAAGTATATAAATCCTTGAAAAATGCCACTAACCACTAGATAATCTATTAGCATTAGCATCCGTCACCAGAATTCACGCTTATTGGGTCTTATTTTGAAAGAATCAGACAGGAAGCCAGCGCTCAGTTTGTAATAAATGACGGTTTATTATAAAGATTACAATCTGTCAAAGAGCTCATCAGCTGTCATTGTATGCTCTCCGGAGCTTAGAAAAGAGAAAAACTGCACGTACACGCACGCCACTCACTCCAGAAGAAACCACAGACATACTGTAAAAAGAGGAAGCTAGAGAGGAAGAGGAGGAGGAGGAGGAGGAGGAGGAGGAAGGATTTACACGCAGGTTCAGAGATCTCAGCCGGTCAGCAGGAAGCAGAAGAGTTTTCCTGATCGTTATTCCGTCTTTTTCCAGATTTGTCCTGGTTTTCATAACTAGTTGCTGATCTGTTAGCGATCCCTGTTTTAGTTTAGCCTCACTCTGCAGCGCCCCCTGCTGTGAAAATCTCCAAAATAACCAGTTATAAACAACTCATAAAAGCACATATACTGTAGTATAGATGAGCGGAAACCAGGAAACTTTATAATTCATGAATTAAAACGGATTAACATGGTGGATAATAAAAATAAACTGAAGCAGTTTCAGTTTTGCCTCAATTTGTTCAGGTTTTCAGCTTCACGTCTCAGATTGGATATATTGTAGATTTTCTAAAGTCACTTTTTATACATAATT